>NC_030850.1:7414251-7416166 GCF_000208745.1 Theobroma cacao
ATATATATATATATATATATATATATATATATATATTATGTCTGATAAAATTTCATCCTTATATTAATTATTATTCATATATAATATATATATATATATATATATATATATATATATATATATAAAGAGTAAATTTCATTCTAAAAAAACAAAACTCAAAACAGCAAAATGAAAACGAAAGGGAAATTATAAATGATCTAAATTAGATGGTGACATGTTAAATGATGCAATTATAGATAATGGTAGCTCAAGTGTCATTCTCTAGGTAGAAGCATATTAATTAATAAATTTAAGGTGTACATATCTTACTATCTTCAGGTACAATAAACAAAGAGTATGTTTGTTACCAAATTTGATAAAACAAAACGAAAGAGACATGCCAAAAAAGGGACGCACCAGCTGTAGTTTATCTCATTAAGCACACTATTATTTAACTGGGAATTAATAGGAGTTAGTTTAAGCATGGAAAAAAAAGGCAGAAACTTAATGGTCCTCGTATCGGTAAGCACCAAGCTATTGTTTGGAACAACTTTCAAATAGCTCAAGTCAACAGCAAAGTAATTTGTTTAGCATATTGTTGTATATACATACTGACTTTAATAGAGTTGAAAACCCAAGTGTAAGACCAACGTCGAAGATTTTCAAAGAGATATATATATATATTATCAATATAATCATATTATATTTATACGTCATTATTCCAACTCTTTAATAAGCATTTGTATACAATAAATGTTTGATAGATATAAATATAACGTTCGAACTCTTTAATTTTTTTTTAAATAAATTAAAATATATTGAACATATCCGTATGTCTTCGATATTTATTTTCGGGTCTCCAGCAATATAGGTTAATATCCATCTTTAAAACCTTGAGGGGGCAGATCATTTTAGCAACTTTCATGTGGTATGTATATAAACTATGGCCTTCAGACAAAAAAAATGTATGCAAACTATGATGGAATAGACTAAATCAGAGCATCTAAAAGAGATAACGAAGAGAAGGGAAAGTTACTGCACGTTTGGTACGGGGAATAGCTCCCTCTCTATTATCGATCATTTCCTATTTTTTTGTTTGGTACAAAATTGAAACACGGAATAGCAATTCCACAGGAATAAAAATTCTATCAAATAGGCTAAAAGTCATCTTTATCTATTCCCTTCCCCCTCGGGTAATATCTATTCCTGGCTCATAGAATAGCTTTCAAATATATAATGACCAAAATAGTTCTTATAACTTAAAAATATTACAACCCTAGACATATAAATACCTTTTTTCTCCCATTTCTCCTTTTCTTTCTCTCTCTTCTTACGTTCTTTTCTCTCACATTCTCTCTCTAATTGGAACTCAATATCGACGACGGCGGCAGCGGCAGCGACAGAATATGGTCGAAAAGCGTCGATCTAGTCCTTTCCGACAACATTGAACCGAGATCCAGCCAGATCTGGAACTCAAAGGCCAGATTTGGCCGCGAAAAGCACCGAATCTGATGCTTCCCGACCAGATCCCACGGTTAGATCTGGCACTCCACGGCCAGATCCAGCCGTGGGGAAGCGCCGATCTGGCACCGTAGTGACCAGATCCGGCAACATGGTGTGCCAGATCGACGTTTTCTTACACCGATTCCCTTTCCGGCGACCGACCCATGAAAAAGAAAAAAAGAAAAAGGGCAAAAATAGAATAAAAAAGAATAAATTATTTGTAAATTTTAAAATATTAATATTATATATATAATTGAAATATTATTAATATTAATATGATTAAAATATTAAAATATTAATTTTTTAAACTATTAATGTTTTATTTATTAAATTATTAATATATTTAATTTTTAATGAGTATAAATAAAAATAAAAATTATTAATATTTTAATCAAAATAATATTAAATTATACATAAAATATTATTAATTAAA
>NC_030850.1:7416891-7436862 GCF_000208745.1 Theobroma cacao
ATATATATATATATATATATATATATATATATATGTTGCTTGAATGGATTTCTTTTTTGGTAAAATGTATAGCTAAGGTGTCGTATGGTTTTCATTAGAAAAAGACAAATTAGAAGAGAGGGAAACTCACTTCGTGCAAGCATCTTTGGTACATTAAGAAAGAGGGCAGTCAATTCTTTACCTTATTTTCAGCTCTCTTGGAATTATTTTTTAATTTGCATATGATTCCCCTTAAAGAAGAGGAATATATATTAAGACTACAACAAATTTTTGGACTATATACAAATATTTATATACCTCTACCTCTTTAAACTATGCATTCTAGAAGATCTAAAAGAAATATATGTTTTTTTAAAAAATAATTTTATTAATATTAAGCTACCGTGTCGTTCAAAATCTTTATTCTATTTGTTAAAGATTTCTACTAACATAAAACGTCTGGCTTGTGCAAAAAGGAAAATATGTACAATTGCATAAGGAAATTGACTTTCGCAAAAGTCTGTTGCAGTTTCCATCCCTATAGTGAATGATGGAAACAAACTTGTATTGTACGAAGAAATAACGAAAACTCTAGATTTCATCAAGCACGGCTTTCAAACCCATTGTCCCAACTACTAATTAGTAATAGGCATATATATATTAGTAGCTTGTATTATGTTTAATTAGTAATAGGCGTATTTAGAGTACTAATTTGGTTTCCATGCAAAACTAAGGCAAACTTTGCAATAAAATAAAGAAAAAAAATCTTCCAAAGTATATGAAAAGCATGCAGAAGAAGAAGCTTAGTGATAAACATGTATTTGTGGATTTTCTCTTCATCAGTGCTATCTTTAATTTTTCGTATGGTGTAGTGTCAAGATGATTATATGCATAAGTAATTAAAATGTAATAGAGAAGAGCCAAATCCATACACATGGGCATAAGATCAAATGGCTCTATTTTCCTCCTTGCTTTTAGGCTTGGTTAAACCTCTTTCCCTTATCTAAAGTTGTTATTTATTCTATATGTACAGGATCGCCATACTCAGCTATATGCTTATGCCCCATGTTGAAGTTTTAACTAACTTTGATAGAGTATTAGATAACTTGTTTGAATAATCACTAGTTCTTCAACTTTCTGATTTGGGTCACTTTCTCAAATGTTTTAAGTTATTTGTGGATATACCTTACCTCCTTCATTATTATGCTTGCAGAAAGTTTTTCTCAGAAAATTAATTTGTGCTGCTCTTTCTCTTTCTTTCTCATGTAGCCAAGAACACTTTAAGATTAAAAAGATTAACAAGGAATTAATATATTTTAAATCAAATTTCCCATCTTTAACAGCATATATATATTAAAACCAATATACATAATTGATTAACTAGAGATAAATAATTAAAATATAACATTAATTATGATATATATAATTAACTTATGTAAAAGTAGAATGAAAAATGTATTTTTTTTATTTAAATAAAAATTGTAGATTTTATCTATAATCCCTTGATATTCAAATGTATTTTTCATGTACAAAAACAAAAAGTAAGTAATAGAAGTAACAATCAAACGGCAAGGGATATGTACTTTATAAGAATTCTACTATTTCCTTTTACCCTTGATGATGCCATATAAACTTCCATTGTACACAGCAAACTCTGTGCCATAACTGCTATAAGTTTATTTTACATAAAGATTGACACTCACTTAGAAAACTGCATCCCATAATGAGGATTTTAAGGCAGAATATGATGGAAAACAGAAAAGAATGTGCACTACAATAAATGCTAGCAGTATGCATGTTATGTTTTTACACCTACAAATACAATAATTCTCCAAAACTCTCAAATCTCAATCCAATTCTGTGTGATTATCTTTGAAGACTTGCAAGAATAGACTGCATTGCATAGAATTGGAAAGGCATTATAAATCCTAGTTGAAAAGGTTATGTAAATCTACTCTATTTCACACCCCCCCCCCCCCCTCTCCCTTTTTCTTCTCTTCTCTCTTTTTGAAGAAAAGATAAAGGAATCCCATATTGCTTTGATTAGGAATTTTGCCATTCCCATTGTAATGAACTAACTTTGTTGAGTTGTCTTCATCAAATATGCAAAAAAATCACAGAGGGATTAACTGTTTAATTAGTTATTAGCTTTTCTTGCTATGAAATTGATCATCATGTGCTTGGTAACTAAGGTGGAACTTCAATTCAACTGTGGGTGAAAAATAAGCATTATAATTAAGGTGCAAGTTGTGTATATACATATAGCTAGGCTATAGCTGCACAACAAGAATTATGCTTATAAACTTACCATTTAAACAAAGCAACCTTACACCAAAACCAGTTTTGACAGCAATTATTTCACCAACTTCCTCTTTCATAAAATTAATTAAATTCCCATTTTCATCACTCTAATAAACTGCATCGAACAAACTACTTCCAAACTTGCTAAAAAATAAATAATGCAAAGCTGTTTTGGGAAGGATGAGAACCTCAGATAGAAGTAATAAGCTTGCCTTATGCCTAAAATTGGACATACATGAGAGAGAGAGAGAGAGAGAGAGAGAGAGAAAGAATGGGGAGGATGGAAGAATATTAATTGAAAAATTAATAGGCAATGAGTCAATGGCCTCGACTCAGAGTCATCAGTTGTNAGAGAGAGAGAGAGAGAGAGAGAGAGAGAGAGGAAAAATGGGGAGGATGGAAGAATATTAATTGAAAAATTAATAGGCAATGAGTCAATGGCCTCGACTCAGAGTCATCAGTTGTTGTTTATGTATATATAAATAGCACACCCTATCTTGCATACAGAAAAAAAGCGACTTCTCATCTGTAACTCTTAAAACCAACCTACTTTTATAATTCTCACTTGGAGACTATTTCTTCTTTTTATGTTTTCTGAAACCTTTTGTGATCTTCTTTCTTGTGTCATTGATGTCATAAATATTGATGGGAAATTTTAGAGGCAATAGCAGTGATAGCGAGAAAAGTTGCCATAGAGGGCATTGGAGACCAGCTGAAGATGAGAAACTTGAGCGGCTTGTTGAACAGTATGGTCCCAAGAATTGGAATTTCATTGCGCAACATCTTCAGGGAAGATCAGGTGACATATCGGTTTAGATCTCTCTTCAATTTTCTGATCTCTCAAACTTGCTCTAGTTTTAAGAAATAGTTTTATGTATTCACTGTCTTGGTATGTTTTGTAGGCAAAAGCTGCAGACTGAGATGGTACAACCAACTTGATCCTAACATCAACAAAAAGCCATTTACAGAAGAGGAAGAAGAGATACTCCTCACTGCTCATGGGATTCAAGGAAACAAGTGGGCTTCCATAGCTAGGCTTTTCCCCGGAAGAACTGATAATGCTGTCAAGAATCATTACCATGTTATCATGGCAAGAAGAAAAAGAGAAAAACTGTTAATCTATAGCAAGCGAACTGGCCAGGGAAATCCTGATCTTTCCAACAAAAACAATGTTGGTGGCAAATTTGACGGGTTTTTGAGGCCCCAATCAACGTCTGACTCTAAGTTAGGGTTTTGCAGGTTTCAAGTCACTCGTGACAGACAGGGTTTCTCGTTACTGTCTTCTTCAAATTCATCACCTTCTTGGCTGAGTGGACGTGGATCAACAATCACAAACGATTCATCAGGTTATTATGATGGTTTCGGTAGAGAAAGAAAAGATTATGTCAGGGCAAGTGATCAGGATGAATTAGCTAAGAAAGGCTGCAGTAATTTCATTGGACCCAAGGCTGTTCATGTTCATCATTCATTCACATTCTCAAATTTTGGAAGTGAAGGTGAGACGTGCAGGAGAGGTTTAGTGAAGTTCAGTGATAACCGATCTGCACTATGGAATCTGCATATAGTTTCTCAAGGGGAAGGATCAATCAAGCACAAGGATATTCCCTTGATAGACTTTCTTGGTGTGGGAATCTCTTAATTTCTGAACCTCTTGGGCTAATCTTTTCCGCTAAGTAGAATATTGGGTTTCAGATCTTCCTATATTTATACTTGATTTCCATATATATATATAATCTTATCTAGCTAGGAATTGAGTAGCTAGTGTATGCAAAAGAAAAATAGGGCTACAAGTCTTATAAGTGTATTATTCTTTTGCAGATTAATTAGATGGAACTTTAAAAATATTCTTGCAGTGATTATAATTATTTGTTTTCTGTGGTTCATGTGTGTACCTAGTGAGGCATGAATAATTTTTTAACTACATACCTGTGTTAGGTGTTGTTCCCTTTTGGCTTTCTCTCATGCTATCAATCTCGCCTTTCCTTTTGCACATAGATTAATAAGTCAGAGCATGCAGATAGATCATCAGCCTTTGATTCGTTTAATTTTTTTAAAATTTAAGAATATTTGTTGATACGTTGCAATCTTCAATAATGCAGACAAATGAATATTCTTAGTGTATATTATTCATATAAGAGAGAATTAGAATCTAAATTAATATTAATTTCTGCCCAAATTCATTCCAATCCTTACCACTTAAATTATAGTCAAGTGGCAGCACAGTTGAATCTGAGTTTACAGATAACACCTAAAACTTGACGTGAGGGATGACATTTGGAACACAAAATGCTGCCTGAACAAGTATTTGATCCTCCATCGAGTTTTCACTTTTACATGAAATAAAAAACTTGCAAGTAACAGTTAAAAAATAATAATAAATTACTTACTTAGTCATCTAAGTTCTCAAGATTCTGGACGGTGGCTCCGTGCTGGTTGTGGTCTGTTGCAAAGGATGGAATTTTTTTTTTATATAATTGAGGGAAGGGGATTTGAATTTAACTTTTTAAGCAAGAGATTATACATCAACTGATAAATCAAATGTTTGAGAGAATGATGGAATTAATTTTTACTTGGGTGATTCTAATGTACAGAAATGATTCAATTTTGATTGTGGTGGGATGATTCTGTCATGGTTTCTTGAACGTTTTTCCTTTTACTTGATAAATTTTGGGTGATTGTGTTTTGAGTTTTTTTTTTTAATTAAAATTTTACTTTTAAAATTAAAAATTATTTACCAATTAATGAATTAAATATTCGAATACCTTGAACTGTTGTTTGATAACATTAAAATCGAATTTATTTGATTTTATTTTTTTTAATGCGCAAGTCAAGAAAAAAATCGCTTTTATATCTCTGCTTATGTTGTTTCGCATCACACGTATCATCAGTCCCCGGCTGCCTCGGCTCTCAGGGGACCTCTCCGGACCATGCAGCCAATTATTGGTTCTTTCTTTCTCTGCAGTAATGATTATCATGGTTGGTTTTTTTCGTTGCTTTTGCTAATTCAAAGTATAATAAACCGTTTTTATCATTGATTTTACCAATTAAGATTCAATTGTTTACACAATTTTTCACTTTAGGACTTTTGCAATTTAATATCCTAATTTTCAAATTTTGTCTAATAAAAAAAAATTATAACAAAAATTAATGATACTTTGACTAAATACTCATTTTAGAATCTATCATTTATATTTATTAAAAATTATTTTCATTTGATAACTTTTTTTTTTGAAAAAAATTATTTATATTGAAATCAATCTAGAAAGACAAACCCCTAACATGTCATATAATGACAATCTCTCTAGCACCTATAAGAGGACCATTATAAAATAAAAAAGATTCTTCCAAAGAGAACCCTTATTCGCCCTAAAGTCTGCTAAGACATTGCTTTCCTTATATACATGTCTTGTATAAACATCTTGACGGCGTTTATAAGGTCCGAGTTGATACATGGATTGGTCAATTGTGAAGAAATGGCATTAATCACTAACCGGCTATCAATTTGTGGATCAATTTTGCATAATCCCGACTCCCATACCAACCTCAATCCCCTGCATACACCTCCACAATTTTGTTTGGCATGCAGTGCATCTATCCAGTTTCATTGCAAAGCCACCTAGTCGTTCCATGTTAGTCTTATTAAAGCTAATGGGAACTTTAATCGGCGAATTTTTTAAAAATGAAAATAGAAAAAGATACATTTTAATTTTAATAATAAATTATATTTAGATATTTAATTTATTAATTGGTACATAATTTTGTTAATTAAATCTCTTCCTGTCAAATTTTAAAAATAAATACTTTCACCATGAATTTACCTTTGTACCCTTCAAAATCTCGGGTTTATTCTATTATTTACAAAAAGAAAAAGAAAAAATTAGGAGGCCGAACGGAAGGAAAAGAAAACTCCCCGTATAAAGCAGGTGGCTTGATCCCAAAGCCAAAATCTGAACAAAACCTTCTACATTTTCCATCTCTCTCTAAAGCAATAGTCTAAGGCATGGGTCAGGGAACACCGGGTGGTCTGAACCGGCAGGGTCTTCCCGGGGACCGGAAATCCGATGGGTCCGACAAGAAGGAAAAGAAGTTCGAGCCAGCTGCACCCCCGGCCAGGGTGGGTCGGAAGCAACGAAAACAAAAGGGTCCAGAAGCGGCTGCCCGGCTTCCGACGGTAACCCCTCTCAGCAAGTGCAAGCTACGGCTGTTAAAGCTGGAGCGGATCAAGGATTATTTACTAATGGAAGAAGAGTTCGTTGCTAACCAGGAAAGGCTAAAGCCCCAAGAAGAGAAAGCCGAGGAAGATCGATCTAAAGTCGATGATTTGAGAGGCTCCCCGATGAGTGTGGGTAATTTGGAGGAACTCATCGATGAGAATCACGCCATTGTTTCGTCGTCCGTTGGCCCTGAATACTATGTGGGCATTTTATCGTTTGTCGATAAAGACCAGCTGGAGCCTGGTTGTGCTATTTTGATGCATAATAAGGTAATTCAAATAGAACTATGATGTGAACTTCTGAATACGCAATTTAGAGTCAATGTTAGGGAAACTTCTCCGAGATGTTACCTTTCATGATAAGATAATTTTAATAAGTTTATGTTTAGCTGAAACCTTACTGAGCTATGTGTATGCCGAAGTTTTGTCTATGCAATATAGATTCAAATTCTACTAGGATTAAAATTAGTGGTTGGACAATTATGATATATGAGTGAATTCATGTGAAAATTGTAGTACTAGATAACTGGCTTTTAATCTGGAAAATATTCTTATCCAGGCTTAAATTGTAGGTCCTAGATGAGCTTTAAAATGAACGTTTAATTGAGCTTCAACTTATAAATCAGTTAACAATACGCTCAAGCTCTTTATTCTCAAGAAATGAACGCACATGAGCTTGATATAGAATTTGAGGGAACGTGCTCAAGTAGGGGTGTTCGGCTTATCAACTTGGTTTGTTTGCAATCTTAGTTGCGTCATGTTGCAGTCCTTGGGGATATGGTTCAACCCCTACTGTGGATGCAATATCTAACTGAAATAACCTGGTTTTGAATGCGTTTTATATTGAATGGATAAATTGGTTTCTGTTCTTTCATTGGATACTTCTGCATCTATTCTTTCATTAGATTGTTAAGCATTTTCTCAAAGATATTATGGTTTATCTCAGGTCAGTTCTCTGTTCTTGGAAAGAAATGTTTATGCTCTCTTATTGTATGTGACCTCGCAGGTTCTTTCTGTAGTTGGACTTCTGCAAGATGAAGTCGATCCAATGGTATCGGTGATGAAGGTTGAAAAGGCTCCATTGGAATCTTATGCTGATATAGGAGGATTGGATGCTCAGATACAGGAGATTAAGGAGGCAGTTGAGCTGCCTCTTACTCATCCTGAATTATATGAGGACATTGGTATCAAACCTCCGAAAGGAGTTATTTTGTATGGAGAGCCTGGGACAGGCAAGACCTTGCTTGCAAAGGTGTGCATTCTTATCTTTTCCTGCCCAACTATTTTGTTTATATGGGTATCTACCTGTAATCATTGATGACTTTGTCTTTTTTCTTTCCTTACCCCTCTGTTTTTCAAAATTAATCAGATGAAAAACTTCCAAAAATCAATGTGGATGGGCCGTACTTTTAGTTGTATGAAGACAACTGAATTCCTAAAAACATCGATTGTATATAATTTCTTTGACAAGCATACACAACATCCTCATAATTAATCTATATCGGGAGTTTCCTAACTTCCTGGAATGTGAAAATCTTTCCTGGTCTTCATACCTTGAGTGTCTCATTTTTTATGTCCATTGTTGTTTCATGTTCAGTTTATTATTAAACTTCCCATTGGTTATAACGGGAGACCCATGTGTGGCTAGGTTTTGAGTCTTTGACTACATTTATGGCCTTTTCCTGTTAATTCTATTTGCATGATGGGCTATACTTACCTTCATCATCTTAACATCAAGGTTAGTTTCCTTCAGTGGCTAGGTTTTGAGGCACAGACATGATCACACGTACCAGAGGACCCAAATTCTACATGACTACAATTTGTGTTTTTTTATTTTTTGATTGAGTTACTATGGAAAATAAATTCACTGCTATGGTTCCTACTCTTTTATCCCTTTATTTATTGTGGTAATAGCTATTTGTTTGCACTAGTATGGCATGCTTGGCTGCACTGGTTGGTTTTGCTGTATCAATAAAGTCTGAGCTTGTCATGTCATTTGTGCAGGCGGTGGCAAATTCTACATCAGCAACTTTCTTACGTGTTGTTGGCAGTGAATTAATTCAGAAGTACTTGGGAGATGGTCCCAAGTTAGTGAGGGAACTTTTCAGAGTTGCTGATGATCTCTCCCCTTCAATTGTCTTTATTGATGAAATAGATGCAGTTGGTACTAAGAGGTAATTTAGTGAAACAGTTATGCCTTGATGGAATTACACTTGCAATATTTCTCATTAAAATACCCCACAGGTATGATGCCCATTCTGGTGGTGAACGTGAAATTCAGAGGACCATGCTGGAGTTGCTGAACCAATTAGATGGCTTTGATTCAAGAGGAGATGTCAAGGTGATTCTTGCAACAAATAGAATTGAAAGTCTTGATCCAGCTTTACTTCGCCCTGGTCGAATTGACAGGAAGATTGAATTTCCTCTCCCTGACATCAAAACAAGGAGGCGCATTTTCCAGGTATGTGTGGCATTGCATGATTGTGTTGAAGCTGTACATTGACTATGTTTTTCTCTTGCTTCTAATTTTTCTTTATGTAGGTTGAGTCTATAAAGCTTGATTCATTATTATACTTAGCCACATTTAAAACTGTGGACTGCAGATACATACATCAAGGATGACATTGGCTGATGATGTCAACTTGGAAGAGTTTGTTATGACTAAGGATGAGTTCTCTGGGGCAGATATAAAGGCAATATGTACTGAAGCTGGTTTACTTGCTTTAAGGGAGCGTCGCATGAAGGTGAGTCATATAAATTCTTAATAAAGAAATTCTGTACTTCTCTTTTCTTATAAGGTGAAGGTATTTTATTTCTAACTTCCAGATCGATAATGTAGAGTTGGAAATGCTTTAACAATATAGATAAATATACATCAAATTCTCTTCTTTTTTTTTCTTTCAATTTTTCGTAGGATGCAATGAAATATGCTAATTTTTCATTGTATCGTGAGAAAAGGGAAAGAAAGAAGGAGAGAATTAAGTACAGATATTTTATGTCATTCTATCGTCTTGAGAATTACATTGCAGAATGATGTACCTCCTGCAGTAGAGAACAGGACATTTCAGCATATCATTCACAGTTAAACAATAAATGTAAATGAATTATTTGTAGAGTGTAGCATCAAGAAGTTTCCTGCTGCTAATTAAGATTCTTATGAGACAGCAATAAATTCCCTGGTTTTTGCACTCTGCAAGTAGAGAATGCTCTATTTTCTTCTATTTTAGGTTTATATTCTTGATAACCTGCTTATATTTTGGGCTTGCATAGTGCTAGACTGTAATTGGCACTGTAATCTTGCCTATTTAGAATTAGGTTTGTCATTAGCACCTGTAATCCGTATTCTGAGTCACTCTGATTAGCACACGGTTGATGTGATTCAGATTGCTCCTGTAGGTTTTATCTAAATCGAGACATTCTTTGGTAATTGCTTGAATTAAGGGTTTGATTTTGTAAAATCCGGTGTTTCAGGTGACGCATGCAGACTTTAAAAAGGCCAAGGAAAAGGTGATGTTCAAGAAGAAAGAAGGGGTGCCAGAAGGACTTTATATGTAGAAAACTTGTTTTACATATAATTTTTTAAGATATTCATGTTCTTTTGTATTTCTGGATCTACCCGAAAGGTTTTTTTCTTGCAAACCATTTAGTGTTGTGACATGTTATTCTATTTCCTAACAAGTGCCTGTACTTCTGGAGCAATATGAAGCATGTCAATTGTCAATCTCCCTTTCCTTTTCTTGATCCTGCAACATCCTTGGTCTTTCAACTGCAATTACTGACCTGTGAGTTGCAATAATATCCCTTTTAGTTGCAACATTATAAACATTAATATAATTGAATTTAAAAACATATTTTTCTTCATATTTCCTATTGAATTTTTTTATTATTTTAAGTAAATGTATAAAATTTTATGATTCAAGTTTCAGTTGGTACCACAAAATTGTGACACGCAGTGCCGTTTTTCCTTATATAGTGTTTTGTTTATATAAACGAATGACCCCCTCACTCCATGTTTTTGTTTGTAAAAAAGAAAAATTAGTTTGGAAATTTTAAAGGTGATGGAAAATTTGGTTAAGAAATTGTGTCATTTTAGGGGTGTACAAACAATTAATTTGATTAAAAAATAATCATAACTGTATGTGCTACGAAAATTAATCAAATGGATGTTATAAATATAATTTTAATGGACCATTAATTGATTAACCAAATTAGATAATTATTTAGTTAATAAGCGAATTAATGAAAATTTTTTCAAATATAACCATAATAGAATCAAGCTCAATTTTCTCAATTTTACATTTTTATATTAATTATATAATAGTTAAAATTTAATGACACAATATATAAAAAAAAATTTTTAATTATTAAAAAAAACGTTAAATAAGTTTTTAAATTTTTATTACGTTCAATCAAGTTTATTTATTTTTTATTTTAAATTAAATAAATTTTTATATTTCTATTTTGAATCAAATAAATATTTATGATTAATGATTGATTTAATTAAAATATCATTTATCGTTATATATAACGTGACATTGACGTGACATGTTAATATATTATAATTAAAAATAATGTGTTACTTGACATATCATAATTAATAATAATGTGACATATTAATTTAACATAATTATATAATCATATAATATATTTTATCCTTCACATTAATATTACATTAATATCATACGAATATAAAATAATAATTGATATTTTAACTAAACAATTAAATGATTTAACAATCATATGCTCCTTTCCTCGTTCAGTTTCAAGACTGCAAATTTATGCGGGAAACTTTTACAGGCATATATATCGAACACTGCCCTGGTTTTTCGGCAATATAGTAGCCGGATCTGTATCGGGCTGGTAATGGTCTCAACTGCAGTTATGCTCTCTCTGATCTTCTGGGTAATCTATGGGCGAAAGAGACGCCATCGCCTTTATGCGAAACAATTAAATGAAGGTCCTGAAGCAGACAGAGACTCTTGAAAGAAGCTTTTACTTCACTTTGTGTGCTGGAATGAGGACTGTTTCTGTGCGGTTTTTATTCGCAGCTTCACTCTGTTGCAAGCCTTCTTCTATGTTTTGCTTTGCTTTGGTTACAGACCAATCAACGCCATAATTCAAAGAATCCAGGACCATATATGGGTGTTTTACATTCCGGATTTCGCGATAGAGTCAAGCTACAGCTATCAGAAAATGGCCCTCTATTCATAAAACAGGAATGAGTCTGAAAATGGCAGCTAGGTTCAGGTTGTGTATTGCTGTAATGTTAACTTGCAGAATCAGATTGAAAGGCTTTGTGGAGAATAAACATTAATAAAATGTCTTAATAAACATAAATGAAAAGACATTAAAATATTCCAAGAGATGATTCTCCTATTCAAGTTTCCAAGCTTGATGCAAAAGCATTGCAGTTGTAAATCTTGTTATCTGGCCTGACCACCTGGCTCCCAGTGAGGCAGAGAGATACCAAGCACAAATTTTAGATTCCATAGTGGGCCCAAAATTCAAGCTTGCCACGCAACTTTAGTTGCCCCAAAAATAGCATGAGGAGCAAAGTTTGCCAATAGGAGTGAGGCAATCTCACCTTATCCACACTTGAACCACAATCTTTTATCCAATTCATCATCTCCTCCTGCCACGTCACTCCTTATCAAATATCCTCATTCACAAATCTATTATTACTCAAAAGGACTTTGTGGAAAAAGCCAATTACGCTCCATTTGTTTTGTGTAGTAAACTAATTTCCTTTTCCAGCAATGGCAGCCATGAACTCGAGCGTTTTGGCATGCAACTATGCCATCTCAGGCACCGGGTCATCTGAGCTTAATGCCAAGCTTGCTTCAGTGCCTTCAGTTGCTTCCCCAGTTGTGTCTGGTGGTCGCAAGTTGCCTGTGATCAGAGCCCAGCAGGCTAAAGTTTCTGATCCCGAAGAATCACGTGCCAGTGAAGGAAGAAGAGCTGCTATGCTCTATTTGGCCGCTACCCTTTTCACCACAGCTGCCGCCTCTTCTGCAAATGCTAGTGTCTTCGATGAATACCTTGAAAAGAGCAAAGCCAACAAGGTTTGTTTGCTATGAAAACTGAAAAACGTCAATCAACACAGTACTATTGATTTTTTGAGAGTAAAATTGCTGAACCTGATGAAGTTGGTGATCCATGGTTATTGTCAATATTGCTGCAGGAATTGAATGACAAGAAGAGGTTGGCCACTAGTGGAGCAAACTTTGCCAGAGCATACACAGTTCAATTTGGCACCTGCAAGTTCCCTGAGAACTTCACTGGCTGCCAAGATCTCGCAAAGCAAAAGGTTCAATTCTCACATATGCTTTTTTTTTATCAAGTTTCAGTTGATGCTTTCATGATGATATTTGGTTGAGAGTCTTTTTTTTTTTTTTTTTTATTTTGTTTATGCAGAAAGTACCATTCATCTCTGATGATTTGGAGTTGGAATGTGAAGGAAAGGACAAATACAAGTGTGGTTCCAATGTCTTCTGGAAATGGTAAAGAAATCCATATGTATTGCTTTCACTAAAACCATCTACTCTAGCACAACATGTATCTAATTTTC
Source organism: Theobroma cacao (assembly GCF_000208745.1). NCBI lineage: Eukaryota > Viridiplantae > Streptophyta > Magnoliopsida > Malvales > Malvaceae > Theobroma > Theobroma cacao. The sequence continues at coordinate 7,429,953 of NC_030850.1, forward strand.
CCATTTAAGAGACTTTAATATCCATTGGTTTTCTTGACTTTTTCTTTTCTTTCTAAGTTTCTGTTCGTATCCCGATTTCAGGGGATAATAATTAGAGAATAAACTGGAAAGAAACAAAAGATAAAATGAAATTAACTTGTTTTTCAAAAACCATTCAACTGATCTAAAAAATGGGACCAGTGACTCGGAAAATACCCAGAATATGATGTTAAAACAGAATAATGCTGCAGAAACTTTCTAGAAAAATCTTGCTTTGCTCTTTTGGCGCACGATGATGCTTGCTTTCATATATTTTGCCGTGGTACCTCTGGCATGTCCTGTTTATTTCATTTTATAATTTCCTTTAACAAATGTATAATGGCTTAAATATACTGATTTCCAACATTAAAAACCTATATGCCGCGGTACCTACAGAATCAACCCATTCAAGATGCAGGACAAATAATGAATTGGGTGAAAACACAATAGTAATGTAACTTTACAATAATGAAATGAATTATACGAGTTCTTTGTACATGTTCTCTGTCTATTGAGGACTCTAAAGATGTTAGGTTTTCTTTCCAGGGGTTCAGTGAACCTTTTCATGTACAACCTAAGTGTTGTTGAGTAATAAATTTTCAAAGTATAAGATGAAATATCAAAAGAAAAGCTATCTTCAAAATCCAGTTATCACCAGACAAATCGTCCACCCAGGCAAGTCCAACTGCCTCAATAACTTATATCTTCGACAAAATTGCAGGTTGCTAACACAATCAGCAGCCCCTCTAGTCTGCAGCTTTTAACACCCCAACTTCATACCTCCTCACTTTGAAAGAGAGGAAAATTCATGTGAACAACCGAAGCCAACTAATCATGTTGTGAATTGATTCACCTTAAAGTCCAATTTGTTCAAAGCATCCATGTGAAAAGAAATTTAAACCTGAAATTTCCATATGCACTCAGGAACTCACCACAAAATTGAGCCTACAAGCAACATGGTGAAGAGCCATTGTTCTGCAACTGGGGACATGGCAATGGAAACACAGCACTGGTACAACCTGAAACAAACTCACAGTGCCATGTTGCAGTTGATGCAAGGCCAAGTAGCGTAACATTCTTTAAGCATATCCCTTCAAATGATGCACCCTGGACACCAGCCAGTACTGGAGCTTTTGTTGAATTCAAACTAAAAATATTACTGATGAATATCCCCTCTATTTTAGGAATAGCTTTACGATCCCATCCGTCATCAGGGTGATCATTGGAGCCTCTACTGAACCTAATGGGTATTTTGACTCGTTCCATTTTTATATTATTTATCGTGATATTTGCAATATATCCCCCCCTACCCTTGTCGGTTTTTATACGCACCCCAGCTGCCGAATTCCAAACATGCATATCTTCAATAGTTACATTAAAAATCCCTCCAGACATCTCGCTACCAATGCCAATACCAGAACACGTTGGCGTGGTGCCCGAAATTCTCCGCACTATAATGTTTGAGCTTGGTCGTGCCATGGTGATGCCATACTGGTCCCATCCACTCTTCACTGCTACAAGATCATCTCCACTCTCGATATAGCAATCCTCAATACATACATTGGTACTTGAGTCTGCACAAATTATAATGAGAATGTTAGAAAAGAGATCTCCACTATGAGGTTTAGGTTGTTATAAGTTAGATGCAATGTGGAATAAAGTACACAAGAAGATGGAGAATAGCACTAACATACCTGGGTCTATTCCATCTGTATTTGGGGCATTAAGCGGAGCCAATATTGTCATGTCCTTAATAACAACATTGCTGAATGAAAAAGTAGAAAAACTAACAGTTAGTCTTTCCATTATAACGCTAATCTTAAAGAAAACTGTGAGAAAGGAGTCACCAACCCAATTAATCATAATTTTTATGTTATCCGATGCCTGTATGACCCATAAAATTTAGGATAAACAACAGTAGCAATGGGAAACAAAACGCAACCTCAAGTTCTTTTCAGTATGTCCTATAAGTAATTTTGGGGTATAAATTATAAGAGAGAATTCAGAGTTGAGCGATCTTGAGGTAATTAGCTTCTATCAAGTACCATGACATGCATCTCATCTTCACACTGGAGCAAAAGAGGCTGACACTTCTGTTTACCTTGAAAAAACTAAACACTAATGCTCGGAAAAGTATACAAAATAAATACATAAAATGAGCTACAACAAGCAGGAGAGGTCAAACCTGCAGTAAACAGGATGAATGGTCCAAAATGGAGAATTGAGGAAGGTTAGGTTGGAGATAAGAACGTTATGAGAGTTCATTAGTTCTAAGAGGTGGCCTCTTGTATTCTTTAGCGTTCTGTTCCACCATAATTCCCACCACATCCTACCTTGACCATCAATTGTCCCATTCTGTCCTACAAAACCAAAACAACTTATCACACATTTTTGAGAAATCCTTCAGATGGCAGACATGCTTCACAGACAAGTTTCATGGTAATGCTAAACTTCTAAATAAATTTAATGCTGATGGCAGCTAGCTGCTATGTGAAACTCAAGACATGAAGCTGTTTTGACTGCTTTTAAATAAATCCACCTACTAGTAGAAATAGTAGATCAAAATATTAGTTCAGATACTTTTGAGCTTTTCAATATAACACCTAACAAACATAACAAAAGCATTCATTTGTTATCATCTATAAGCCCTAATTAGTTTAATCTAATTTGAGGAAGCAAAATGAAATAAATTCCTAGGCTGGCTGCAACTATAGAACCAGCCATAAACAATTTTTAGATCACAGTTCTTTTTTTCATGGAACTGCTTAAGATCCTCCCAATTTAAATGTTTGTAATAAGAAGAAAATGTTTCTACCAATGGTCAAGTAAAAATATAAATTATTTCTTTCAGAGGAATCAAACTGCAATATATTCATCCATAATGCCATATTTTGGTAGCTTTAACTAATTCAACAACACAAAATTACATATGCTAGGAAATAAATGCAGAGCAACTACACTCTCCATATAAATGCTATCAAGGTGAATTTGTGCTTTTTACCGTATCCTAGAAATGAAGAAAAATTAAATTGAAACATCATTATTGATATTAATGATGAAGGAGTACGATGAATGATTCTCGGTCATCCACCGTACTAAATTTAATAACTATAAGCACTCAAGGGGAGTCCATTTACTTTTGAGAACTACAAAAAGGTCAATGTGATTTCTCAAGCAATGAGAACATTTTCTTTTTTCTAAAGAGAGAAGTGTGGTTTATTTTTTAACTCATTAATGTTAAAGCAACTCTTCTTTCTCTTTCCATTTTTAATCATCAAAGCACCATAACAATGTCTCCAAACAAGTTCTCAGAACGAATCAAAATAAAATCACCTGTGATGACAACATCGGTAAGACCATCTCCATGAATAAGGCTTATGTGTCTTCCTCCCAATCTCTCTCTCCCTCTACCATAAGAAGGCAATGGCTCTACAATAGGCCATTCCTCTGGGACCTATTATTCATGAACACAAAAATTAAAAAACAGCAGTTTTAAGCAACTAATTAGAAAATAAATAAATGCAAGCATTCACAAATTTCCTTTTTCAAAATTTACTAATTAAAGACTAGGAGCATAGAAATATGATCAGCCACCTATCACCACTACATAGCACTTATGTCTAGCAAAAAGTTGCTAAGAAATTAATGCGATGACCAAAACAAATTAGAAAGAACAACTAGTATTTCTTAATTTTAATAAAAAATTGTTTCCAGATGACAGGCTGCTCATTTACAGGCTAGTAGGACTTACAAGTTTCTAATTCAATCATCTTGATTCAAACAACCCAAAAATTACATATATCTTGATTTGCTCAAAACATTCTTGGCATTCTCTTTTCTTCAATAGAACCAATGAAATCAAACACAAGAAAATAGCTAAACCTAAATTGAAATGAGAAACAAAATATGTTTAGTGGGGCCCCTTTAGTTGAAGTTGCACATCAGCAGCACCAACTTTGTTTCTCCTAAAGAAAAAAAGGCAATGAGAAAGACCAATACGCATGACAAACACGACATGAGCAAACCTACCTACGTTTCAAACAAGCACTAGTAGAAAATCTGCCCTCTTTTTTCACCCAACTTTATGTAAAGCTCCTCTTCTTCTTCTTTTTCACTTATTACAAGGTTCTTTTCTTCCCTAATTTTAAGCTGAAAAAAGGCCAAGAATATTTCGATTACTAAGAGCAAAATATTGTAAGTTGTAGGAGGAGAAGAAACAATTTATACAGGGGAAACAGAGTAGCCCACTCTGTTTTCCCATTTACAGCACGAACCCCAGAAATCAGAGAACCATCAAAGAAACTCACATTCAATAACCATTAATCAGCCAACTTATTTCGTCAGATTCCAATTTAAACCCAAGAAATTAAACAACTTCAAAAAAACAAAAAAAAAAACAGAGACTGCAAAGCTTCCAACAGTTAAAACTTAAACTTTCAACTTGGATGTGTCAGGTTTGAATCAGCCTCTAATCAACAGCAAACAGTCAGCCACTTAATTCCAGACAATCCAATAAAACCCAACAAATTAAACCAAAAAAATTGAGAAACGCAAAATTAATTAATACAAACAGAGCATTTCTGACCTGAGAGCCTAAAATAACAGCACCCTGTTCGAGAAACAACGTGAAATTACTGGTAAGATTAAAGCTTCCGGTTAGCCACCTCCCTTCGGGCACATTGAGCTGAGCCCCACCTTTCTCACTAAACCGCTGCATGTAAACCAACGCCTTCCTAAACGCATCCGTATTTGACGTTTCCCCATCTCCAACTCCCCCGAAGTCCTTTATCGACATAACATGTTTTCTCCGCGGCAACTCCCCGAAAAACCCGGCGCAACTTCCGTGGTCGGAACCGGATGCGATGTCGGGCTGTTTCGGTGCTCCGGACACGGGAAATAGTTGAAAAGGAAGGATAGTTTTTGTGGAGATTTGAAGAGAGAGAATTGCTATTGCTGTAAAAAGAAGAACGAGGAAAGCCCATGATGGCTTCGAGAAGTAAACCATTATTGCACCAAAATTTGGTTTCTCAGATTCCATTTTTTGATTGAGAAGAAGAAGAAGAAAAAGAATCTGTTTGCACCGTTTAGAAAACAAAATAAAGATTGAACTTTGATTGCTGCAACTGAAACAAATTACAGATTTCGATAAAAGAATTTAAATGGTCCTTGATCATCTCGATTGTCTTTCATGCTTCACCAATATTTAAGGAAAAAAAAAAGAAACAACATTTTATAATAAAGAAAAAAATAAATGAAATTGAAGTCTGATTGGTTTTACATGCATGAAAAGAAGTTTAAAAAAATAATAGAAATGAAGTAAAAGTTAAAAAGAAAAACAAAAAGATGTTTCTCCATGAGCGAGGAATAAAACAGTAGGCTGTCTCCTGCATACGTGAGAAAGAAGAAGGTGAGGTATACTGCGCCTGCCGGTGTACTTTAGAAACGTACCTTACTTCCATTTGCCATTTGCCCATTGCCGCATTGCGTGTTATTATTTTATTTTTTATTTTAATTATTAATAAACAAAAAATGTGGGTCCGGTTTGGAAACTTAAAATATCATTATTTGCTTCGATCCGGTTTGTTCGGTACAAGAGTCAGCCAATAACATGAAGAAAACTTTTTAAACATTGGGCCAATAGATTACTGCCACGTAGAATTTAAGTCTGTTATTGCTACGTGGTGAGAGAGTGTTGGTTCGGACTTGAGACAACGGCAAACGCAATGAGAATTTCCGCGTGCCCGCCGCTGACGGTGTGAAAGAGCCTAGGCCGCTCTTCACGGGGATTCTTTGAAAATTGTATTTTTTTTTTCTTTTTCTTGTTTGGTTTGCCCTTTTAGGAGGATTTGTTGCCGTGTGTTTACGGTGCACAGAAAGGGTTTGTGTTGGATTTTTAAGAAGCTAATGATGATCGTAAACGTTGGACCCAATTATAGATTTGATTCATCGCCGCCTCGAGTGTATTAGCTGCTCTTCCCCATGGATCATGCCTTAAAAATGCCATTCGGTGGACGAGGAAGGATGAGAAAAAAGAATGCTTTCAAATTATTCCTTCTGCTCCCCTCTTTGGACTTTTTGGTTATTATTATTATTTTTAATTTCTCCTGTTTTTTTTGTTTGTTGTTCGATTTTCCAAATTACTAGTTATCCGCTTTTAATTTCGAGTTTCAAATCAACCAAATTAAAATACTACCTGAATTATGTTTTACCGTAATTATATAAAACTCAATTTCGTTGTTATTTTTGGACATAATATTTAAAATGAATTTAAACTATTTACAAAAATTCACTATTATTAATCAATATATGATCACATATTATTTCACCATCCACATAAATATATTTTAAACAACGTTATATAATTATAAAATAACAAGTGATATTTTAAATAAAAATAATTAGTTAACTCTTAATCATATTTAATCAAACAAAAATCTATTCGATACAAAATAAAAATATAATGATTTATTATCTGTAATAGAAGGATAAATATTTATTTAAATTTTCTCAAATAATTCAATAACTTTTTAAAAAATTATGCTTTATTTTCTTATTTTTCTGTTTTCAAAAGGATTGTTAAGACACAAAATATTAGAAACCAAACTGTAATAATTTTTTACTAATCATAATAATTAATTAGAAATAAACAAATCATTAAATCACAACATCAGTCTTGCTCTAGCTTTATAAACTAAGGTCATTCTTAAAAAATGATAAGTTTAATTAATTTTAATATTAAAAATATTATTGACCTTCATGTCCAATCGCACTTTCTACTTGTTATTATTAAGAACTCGTTTGGTTTAATTTTTTTTTAACTTAAAAGTTATTAAGAAGCTTTTATGAAAAATAATAATTTTAAAATTAAATTAAAATATTTGATAAGCTGTTT
>NC_030850.1:7438369-7627159 GCF_000208745.1 Theobroma cacao
ATATATATATATATATATATATATATATATATATATTCTTACTTGATTATTTTATTTTAGAATATGTAAATTAATTTATCTTTTTTTTGTAAAAATTAAGTTTAAATTCTCCTTCTATAAAAAAATTTCAAAAAAAATTCATATCTAAAGTAAAATTTAGGTGAATAACTTACATTGTGTTAGAATAAAATAATATAAAAGAACTAAATAAATTATTTTTTATTCTATTTATAATAGTATAAAAATTTAAAATTTATTTGACTTAATTTTTAACTTGAGCTGAATTTAAATTAGCAAAATAAGTTAATTTAGTTACAACTTTTACAATTTATAAATACTTATTCTTTTGAAATTATTCAACTCTTGCCCAATTTACCTTTTATTTAAAAAAAATTTACCTTCTATTTAAATTTACTCAAAAGTTTTTATAAAATAATTTTATTTAAGTTCAAATACCACAATCAAATTCTGCTAAATTTAAATTTAAATTATTAATTTAGATCTACAAAAAATTTACAAATACAAAATAAAATTATACAAATATTTATAATTATATTTAACTCTATTAACCATAAATGCAATCTTTAATCCAAGAAATTTCCACCTAAAAAAAATAACTTGAAATATTAAACAAAATAAAAAATAATTAAATAATTAAATAATTAAAAAGGTGGAGTAGCTAAGATTCTATGGTTATAATAAGAGATTTGTCATACCTAAATTAAATAAGTCAGAACTAAGAATTATTTTTATAATTATCGCTAACTCCATATCTCATTTTTTCATTATTTAAGAAAAACTAAATCAATCTAGTTTACTAATTTGAGTTTAGCTCAAGTTAAAAACTAAGTCAAATAAATTTTAAATTTTTGTACTACTATAAATAAAAGAAAAAAATTTATTTAATCTTTTTATATTATTTTATTCTAATATAATGCAAGTTATTTATCTAAATTTGACTTTAAGTATAAATTTTTTTCAAATCTTTTTATAAAATGAGAATTCAAACTTAATTTTTTCAAGAAAGATAAATTAATATACATATTCTAGAATCAAATAATCAAGTAAGAAAATATTTATATATATTTTTCAATATCATAAATCTTTTACACTTAAATATTTAACTTATTAATCAGTATATTTATTATCTAGTTAAAGATTTGTATTTTTTAAATATTTTTTTCAATTTAGTTCCTTAACAATTCAATTTTGTTCAATTTAATCCATATACTATATATTTTTGTTCAATTTAATTCTTATGACGTGGTACAAAATTTTTTTTTTTGAAAATTTTTTTATTTGCCATGTGACACTGACATGCCAACATGTCAGTGCCATGTTAGCATTACCACGTCATCATATTAGTGCCCTATGACACTGCCACGTTATCATGTTGGGTGCCATATGGTATTTACGTCATTAAAATGTGCCACGTCAGAGTTGATATCAATGCTAATGTCATTTGTTAATAGTAAAATTAGATATCGTTAAAAGAAGGAGCTAAATTGAAGTAATTTTCAAAATTAATTGACTAAGTTATTTCGATTTTGAGTATAAGGACTAAATTGAAAAAAATACATAAATATAAAAACTTGGTGAGTATTTTGACTTATTAAAATTGAAATTTATCCTTACCCATCATTTTTTTTAATGTGATATGGCGCTTATTAGAAAATGAAAATTTACTTTTAATTAAAATAAACAATGGGAGTGGCAAATGAAAGTCATTGCTTTGAGCTCCACTAGCCATTGTCGCAGAATTTGACATACATATATACATACATGAGCATCAAATTATAAAGAATGTGGACATTCAAAAACCAAAAGGGCAACCTTCGTCCGCAGACCCAGGTTGACCAAAAAGCATTCACCTTTACAAGCATGTGTTGTAGATCGTTCCCCCCCCTTGTTGAAGTTTGATTTGAGCTCATAGAAAATGTCTGGACCAGAGGCGGAGGGAGGCGGCTAGTAGCTGTCCCCTTCCCTCTTAAAATTTCAAAATTTAATAATATATTTTTGAAAATTTAAAAATTTTATTTTTAAAAAAATTTATAATTTCATCTTTATAAATATTAAATTTTTTATTTTTACCTTCTCAAACATAAAATTCTTCTGATCCTACCACTGGATTGGAGGACATATTCTGAATATAATAAGAGAAATGGGTTTCTATTGCAGAAGAGGAAAGAATGACGGTTCTTTTGTTCTTTAAAACGGGACGCGGAAAAAGCCTTCTGTAAAAGTCAAGGTACAAGGAGTTCTAGTTGAGTCAATCACGTGTGATATCATTAGGCTTTGCTGATAAAATGGGTCTCTGACTCTTGACGGTGCATCCGATTTGCTTCTTCCTCCGTTGTATTACGTCTACGGGGCTAGACTACCCGCTAGGCCCTTAAATTCGAGCTTAGATTTTTAGGCTTCAGCCCAATCCGATTTGAATATACTGTTTTTGTTACGTACTTGGATGTGCTATATTAATTTTAGCTAAAGAAATCTATATATCTACAGTCATAAAAAAGAAAAAAAAAACTATGTATCTATATGTACGTATAGAATTCAATTTACACAAAAGTAAGACTAAGATTATGAAAATTTTAAATATTTTTTAACTTCATTTATATTTTTTGAAGAAGACATTAATGGTTACATAAAATATTTTTTAAATAAAATGTAATTAGAAGGCTTCTTCCTTTATCATAAGCTTATATATATTTATACCATATATAAATACGGTTTGAAAGGTGTGAAAACTTATTTTTTGAAAATTATATTAACTTTCTAATTTTAATCAAATTTCAAATTTATTAGCTTTTCTTAAGGATCAAATGTATTAGTTTATTAGGTATAATATCTAAAAAAAAAATCTTAAATTATTTAAAAATTTTCAAATAAGCTTTTATTCTTTTTTTAAATTCAATCAAGTCATTATAGTTTGATTTTAGATCAAATAAGTTTTTATAATTAATTATTAACGAATGTAACTTGTCATTAATTTATATCATGTGCAATCACATGGTATGTTGATGAGTTATAATAAATGATGATACGATATATTATATGACATGATCACGTAAAATTTTTATTTTTCATGTCAAAATCATATGAGTATAAAAATGACAGGTGAAATTTAGATTGATTGTAATTAATCAACTGTTAGTTATAAAAGTTTATTTAGTCAAAATTAAAAATATAAGTACTTGATTAAATGAAATAAAAGAACAAAATCTTTAAAATTTTTAAAGTTTGATGTTATTTTATTATTATTATTAAAAAATTATAGTAATTATTATAATCTTTATTATATTAAAATAAAAAAATATCTAAAAATTGATAAAAATTTAACACAAAAAGTAATTACTTTAATAAGGTATTAAAAATTTAAACAAAAATGTCAAAACTTTTGTGTCCCTTCACACGTTCATTAGTCTGTCAATTACTTTAATTATTAGCATAATGTATTCATCAAATTGATTAGATTTAATTATTTTTTTCTACAATATATATATATAATTTCCCATTCATGGCGCAAGGAATTGCTTTAGTTGACCTTGACCAAAAGATGAGTATGATTTGTTGAGTTAAGACCTTGACTGGTGGAGTAGAAAATACGCTCGGCTCGTTTCTTGGAATTGGGGGGTGGCGGCAAAGTTGACCCGAAGCTTGAATCGCAAGGACGTTTCGCTTGCCCCTCTAAGAACTTTCCTTTGCCGGCTTTTTTCATCCCTCCATGGAACAAAAAAAAAGAAAAGGCTCTTTTCTTCCCACTACAATAGAAGCCCCACTTTGCAATACAATTACCAATATACCCATACAATTTCCAAGGTTAAGGAAATTTTTGGTACCATTTCATTTTCATGGAATAGCGGTAAGGATGTGAAGTATGCCAATAATTTCCACATGCATTTCGTTTTAGCTATTAAATTCTTTGTTGGTTCCTGACTTCCTGTTTATCTACAAAGGGACTCTAAATTAGGAATGCATCAAGAAATTCATTTATTATCCGAGGGAAATCACCGAAGAGGTTGGTAATTTGAGACAAAGAGGAAGGGCAATTTTGACAATTTGACAATTTGTAGGTCCACTATTATTTGGTATCTAACGCTATCATATAATTACTCCACAAGCTTCTCCTCTCCATCACGCAACTATTCCTTGATGAATCAAAGGCAAAACAGATCGAATTGGCTAATCTTCTTGGTCATGGATAGAGAGCAGGAAGAGCTTCAGTTTCTGGGTTTCTTTGGCATACTGAAAGAATCCATCAAAATCATATTTTCATGGAGAAAAATCTTCAGCCAAGTAACTCTAGCCCTTATTTTCCCTCTCTCTTTCATCTTCCTAGCACACATCCAAATCTCTCAGCTCCTCTTTACAAACATCTTGAGAGACCAGGACGCCTTGAATTATACCAGAGTTGGGTCTTCCAGGTATACCAAGCTGTCTGATATACTGTCATCCGAATGGACTGCGTTTTGGCTCTTCAAAGCTGCATATTTCACTTTCCTTCTCATCCTCTCGCTTCTCTCAACTTCAGCTGTTGTTTACACAATAGCATGCATCTACACAGCCAAGGAGATCTCCTTCAAGAAGGTCATGAGTGTTGTGCCCAAGGTTTGGAAACGACTTGTTGTGACTTTTCTCTGGAGTTTCGTCATTGTTATGGTCTACAACGTCCTTGCTGCAGTCTTGTTACTCTCGTCGGTTGCTTTCCTAGGACTTAGCAACGTTGGAGTCGCGATTTTTGTTGTTCTCTTCATCTTATACTTGTCAGGATTCGTTTACATCACCCTGGTTTGGCATCTGGCCAGCGTTGTTTCAGTCTTGGAAGATGTTTATGGGATCAAAGCCATGATCAAGAGCAAGGCCCTGATAAAGGGTAAGATGGGAGTTGCAGCGGCCATATTTCTCCTGCTTGTCCTTTGTTTTGTTGGGATTCAGTTGCTGTTCGAGGTTGGTGTGGTGTTTGCTCCGGTAAGCACTGAAATCAAAATTGTGATTGGAATCCTTTGCTTCTTGCTGCTGTTCAAGGTTATTCTCTTCGGGCTTGTTGCTCAAACAGTCATCTATTTTGTCTGCAAATCCTATCACCATGAGAATATAGACAAGTCTTCTTTAGCAGATCATCTCGAGGTTTATCTTGGGGAGTATGTTCCTCTCAAGGCCAAGGATGTCCAACTGGAGCAGTTCCATGTGTAATTGTATTTAAACTTGTTCTCTATTAACTAAATTTTGCGTTTTCCTTCTTTTTCTTAAGAAAAAGCTTCTGTGTTGGAATTTAATGGTTTGAGTTGAATTCTTGGAAGAAGGAAAGTACAACTGCAGTCATACTAATAAATTACTACCATTAATATTAACTGGGCATTACATCTTTTCTCTTTCACTCTCTTTGCCCTACACGTGGTCAATTCTAGAAACTCCATTTGAACTTCCTTTTAAATATGTTATAGGTATCTTATGGCCTCAAAATTTGACTATTACTTTAGCTTAGCTCATGTAAGGGCAGCATTGAATGAATTACATGTACCTTGACAAAAATTGTTCAAACTCCTAATCACTTGTACATAAACATGAAGTCATTTTTCACCTAACAGGCCCTGATTTAACATTGTGATTTGCAACCTTCCTTAAATGTAATAGTAATCTTTATTTTTCTTTTTAATGTTGATTTAATGCTCACTAATAATTAAGAGTCTACTTTTATCTGGTCGACCCTTTTTTTATGGGTATTGCCTAACCAATTCTCGAAGCAGTCTCAGCTTTCTTCCAATATTGTATATCAGTTAAACCAAATTCTTGTGTAGTACTATTTAAATGAGAATTTCTCACTTCAAATCAAGGTGTACAGATGTTCAACCATGCTGACATGCAAAACAATCAAGTTAGTTGCAGAGCACTATTAATTTTTGTTATTTATGAATAGGCACGATGATATGATTTCTAAATAAATTAAAATGTCACAGATGATTATATCCTTTTTTTTTTATTCGGATACAGCGTTAAAAATAAAAATATTGCCACTTCAACATTTTTCTTAATTTCCAATGAGTTTTTTCTACAATTAAATTCTCATTTGGAAGATTTGAAATTTATTAAATTTTTTTACATAGTACCTAAAAAATCTTTTAAGTAAATTATTCAAAAAAAATTTAAATAAATTTTAATTTTTTATTAAGATCAATCAAGTTACTGTATTTTTATTTTAAATTAAATAAACTTTTATAACTAATGACTGAGTAACTATTATTAGTCAAAATGTCACTTATCATTGTATACCATGTGACTTTGACATTAGATACTGATATGTTATAATCGAAGCCGAAGCTATAGCATTTTTAAAGGGGGCTAAACAGAATAAGATACTAAACAGTCAAAGAGAATTCTATAAATAATTCAATTCTCATTCATCTAAAAGATTAAATAAAATTCACAAGATAATTGATACATAGAATATTGCATATTAACAACAATAATGGCTTCATATATATATATATATGATTGAACGAAACTATGAAATGAGCCTCTCTAACTCTTTGCGCACAATAGTGGAAGCGAACAATTTTTCGAACTCAAATAAATTGCCTATTTATGTTGTGTATTTTACATGAAATGGCTCAAGAAAGTTTTTCTTTTTTTTTTTCCTCTTAAATTACTAATTAACGTATTGGGTTATTGGGTTGAACTATTGAAATATAATATGTCATGATAAACTATTGGGTTAGACTGTTAAAACATAATATGTTAGGCTTAGATTTGTACTAAAACTTAATGGGTTTGGGTTAATAGGCTCTCTTTTATTATTATTTTTTTAATTTGATAGGCTTAACATATTAAGTTAAAATTTATTTACAAGGCTTAACTAGCAATATACTGACTGTGATGACTCTAATTTCATTAAATAGTTTGAAAAATAAAAATAACCACTAAACAAAAAAATAATTTTGAGGGTAATTAAAAATATATATAATAAATAAAATTTTATTGAAAGAAATACAAACATTTTTTTCTTTCAATTTGTATGTATATTCTTGTTACTTAAAGTTTGTAAACAAACATGCAAAAACGTACTGGTTATTTTGAATAAAAAATGATACATTTATAAAATTCTAAGTAATAGTGCAATATTGCAACTTATATTTGAAAATTACATAATAATTTATTAATTTTTTAAAATTAAAATCATAAAAAATAAAATTCACATAATAGAAAAAAATATTATAAGTAAAAGATAGAACCCGCATATAACATAATAAAAAAGAAAGAAAAAAGAATATGGTTGATAGTTCATAGAAATTTGTGAAAATTTTTTTTATAGAGATTTAGAACATATAAGTAAATAGAATATAAATAATAATAATAATAATATAAATAAAATAAAATAAAATTGAGTCAGCTATATGGAATCATTTTGCTATTCTTTATTTGTATTAATTATTGAATAAAAAATTATTTTGAGGAGGGCCATTAAGAGAATTTATGAAAAAAAATTAAAATTTTATAAATTATGAAAAAAAATTTAAAATTTTTTGAGGGGCCATGACCCCTCATTCTTTAAGGAGGCTCCTCCCCTAGTTATAATAAATAATGACATGATTATAGCATTTTTCGTTTTTCATATAGTATCATATGAATATAAAATGATAAATGACATTTTGATTATTGGTAATTGTCAACCACTAATCTTGAGAGTTTTTTTGATTCAAAATAAAAGTAAAAGAATTTAATTAAATGAATAATGATTTATTTGAATTTTATTAAATAACTTTAAATTTTTTTCGAATATTATATCAACTCTTTTTTAAAATTCCACTTAATATTACTCTCAAAATATGGGGCAAGATTTTCAATTTTATCAAGTTTAAAAAAATAATGATAAATAGTTAATAATTACCTTAATAGGATGAAGGGATTCCAATATATATTTTATTAAGGTAAAATACCTAAACCTTTAAGTTTTAATCAAAATTCCATACGGATCTATTAATTTTCAAAATAGATAATGAAACTCAAAAGTGCAAATACCGTTAACAGAAAATATAAAAGAACTAAAATACCCTTTCTTTTTTCTATTTGTTTTCTTTCAAACAATGTGGCCAGTCGGTGCAATTTCATTCGTCGGCCGACCTCCCCACGACATGTGCAGTGATCCTTAGGGCTTGAATTTTTGTTTGCAAAAAAATATTAAAATTAAAAAATATAATTTATATAATAGTAATTTTTAAAATTAATAAAGGGTAAATTTATCTTTTTAATATTGTTATATCATCAAACTAACGAAAATACTAACGGTTGGATCTATATGTCAAGAGAAAATTTTTTTTTGGGGGGAATTGTCAATTTTGAAAACTAATGGACCCGTGTAAAATTATAACTAAAATTTAAAAAATTCTAAATATTTTACCCTATTTATTAAGAACACATGGCAATTGTTGATTGCATTAAAGATAATTATTAATTTCTGTCATTAATTTTTTAAAATAAATAAAATGAAAAAATTACATCTTCGAAAAAAAAAAATAATAGATTGAATTTTCTTATGAATTTATATATTACATGAAGATATTACATTCATGATCAAATAATTTCACTATATATCAAGTAGTATATCTATAGAAGAAATTTAAAAACAAACCAAATAAAATTAACTTAACATTAGATTACATTTACACATACTAACGCTTGAATTTGAGCTTTAAAAGTTTTAGAACTTTCTTGTTGTCATTGAGATAAGATCTCATTGACATAAATTAAAATTTAAAATCTATATTATTAAATAAAGTTAATTCATGAGTTTTTAATATCACGACTTAAGAGCTACCAATTTAATTATCAAAAATATTTAAAATATAAAATAAATCATAACATCAAATATTAAATTAAAAACATTTTTGTAATTTGGTTGTTTGAGTCAAGATTTCCCTTTTAGGTTGCGTTTGGTATGTTGTTAGGAGTGTGATTGTTGAAAATATGACTACTGAATATATGATTGTTGGGAATGTAATTACTAAGAACATAGCTTTGTAGTATTTGATATAACATGAAAAAATGATGATTACAAAGAATGTGATTGTTGAGAGATTTACATTGTAAAATTTGTTTTGAAAGTATTTTACTGTAAATTTATAAAATTATCCATATGTATAAAAATATAAAATTGAATAAATTTATAGTTTTTTAATGTAAAATTTTAACTTTTTGATGTTATTCTTCAAATAATAAATAATAAAAATAACATAATATGTTAATATTAAAATATATAAAATTTCTAAATATTTAACTTAAAAAGATATATTTACCTAACCAATTTTCGTAACTTTCTCTTGTCCATGGGAAGTCACTTTCCCCCCAACCCAAGAGGGAATCATATTCCCTATTGGTCTTGGAATGTCATTATATTACAATATCATTACATTGTAAAAGTAACACATCAAACATGATACAGTAATTACATTCAATTAAAATACTTACACGGTGCTTTAAATATTGCTGGCAGTAGTCAATGAGGAAGAAAATAAAACGGCAACTTAAGGCCCAAGTCTTAAGGGGAGTACTTGTACTGGAATTATCACTTGACATTCTCCGATGGCGATGAATCAAAATTCAAATATTTAACACAAAAGCGGGAAAAGGCAGTGCACTTAACCTATTGGAAGAGCCCCCTTTAATTATTTACTATCTTCAATTTTGCCCCACATACTTCACTGTCTTTGATTTTTCTTTTGTATAAAATCCACACCCAACTAAACAATTCGTGAGACATTTTCATCTTTCAAAGAAACTGAAGGAAATGGCGGACAAAGAGAAGAGCAGTGTTCGAAAGCCTCTAAGCTTAAACGACAGCCACTATCGTTTCCTGCAAGATTTCTCTGCTCCTCCCAAACCCATCCCTAAACCCTCATCCTCGAGTACTCTACTCCCTCTTTTCTTTTTTTTTTTTGTTTATAAAGTAACAATTTGGGTTTGGTTCCTAAATGGGTTCTCTCTCTCTCTCTCTCGGGCTATGCCTTGATTATTGATTTGATTGTTATTGCTTCTGCAGAAGAAGAAGAAGAGTCTGAGGAGGAGACATTCCAAGTACGACGTCGTCTTTGCAAACAAACCCATAAAGATGATTCTATTCCTCACTTCTCTGGAATCACTGATTTTGATTCTCCTATTGGTATCTAAACTTGTTCTGTTTTCCTTTTAAATGTTTACATGTTTTTTTTTTCCCCTCTCTTTTTATTTGTCGGGTTTTGAGTTTCTTTACTAAAAATTATATACTTTTTGTTTACATGCTTTTTTTCTCCTCATTTGTAAAATGGTTTTTGATTTTGATCAAGTAGAAATTTGGGAAAGGGGGTTGGAGCTTGGCACATTGAGTATGGATATATGCAATTAAATTGAGCTACATTATTAGGTGCGGTTTTCATTTTCTTTTCTAGGACATGAAATATTTTTCTGTTTACATGCTTTTTATCTGCTTTTTGTTTGATGGGCATTTATTTTCGTTTCTTAAAGATAATAATAGCCTGATATGTTTTACGTGTCTTTTTTTTCCTGCCCTTTTTCTCTTGCTGGTTAAGATTTCCTTGTACTTTTTTTTTTTTTCTGAAAGATAGATGTTTGGTTTTTTGAATGAATTGATTTCAGAAGAAGAACCAAAGCCTGCAAAGGTAAAAATTGAGGGTAGGCGTCGATTGTGTAAAATCTCATCTCGAGATGATGGGGATGCTGGGAAAACATCAATTCTTAATGAACCTAATTTTTCTGAAATTTGTGATTTTGATTCACCTTTACCAACAAGGCACGTGAGTGAGGGTGGAAGTCAAATTAGGGATATCTTAAATGACTTGAGCTCCAAGCTTGAGCTTTTGTCTATAGAGAAAAAGGCAGCGCCCCCAAAAAAAATTCCAGAATATGCTAGTGCTGAGTCTTCATTTTCTGGTTCGCCTGATCCATCTGATTCCTCATCAGGTGTGATTGTGACTAAGAATGTTGGAGGTGGTGTTCAGGGTGTGGTTGATTTGTGTGAAGATGAGGTTGATTTTTTTGAGAAGGTACATAAGACCAAGGATACTCATAATGTAGGGTTGATGAAGAAGGAATCAAACAGGGTTGATGAGAAATTGGTGTCTGCAAGACAGTCTTTTGAGTCAAATGTTGAGGAGGAAAAAGAAAAGAGTGAATTGCAGGGTGACTTTGGGGATGGCACTCTTGTTACTAGGGTACGTGAACCTAAAAAAAATTTTCGAAGGCTAAAGAAGAGTGAGCACAAAAATGTGTATGAGCGGTTGCAGTCTTTGGGTAGATCTTTTGCATCTAAATATGAAGAAGAAGAGGATCATGATGATCAATCTGAGGAAGTTGATGAGCTGGAAGATGACACCTTATCAGAGGTTGACCAGCCGTTTATTTTGAGCGGCCCAAAATCAACCTATAAGCTGCCGACTAAGATTGCGAAAATGTTGTACCCGCACCAGCGCGAGGGCTTGAAATGGCTTTGGTCTTTGCATTGCCAGGGTAAGGGTGGAATCTTAGGGGATGATATGGGCCTGGGTAAAACAATGCAGGTAAGAAAATGTATAATTTTTTTTTAGATATTGTCATTTAAGTATTATTCTTAATTTGTTATTTTGGTAGATTTGTGGCTTTCTAGCAGGTTTATTTCATTCAAAGTTGACTAAAAGAGCTTTAATAGTTGCCCCCAAGACGTTGCTCTCTCATTGGATCAAAGAACTATCTGTTGTGGGCCTTTCTCAGAAGACTAGAGAGTGAGGCTTTTTGACTTTAAAATTTCATTGTATTCTTGGATGTTAAAATTCATATCCAATTAGTTTGACTAATCATTTATTTGTGCTTTTGTGTAGGTACTTTGCAACTTCTGCTAAAACTCGGCAATATGAGCTCCAATATATACTTCAGGTCAGAGCTGCCTATTTAGAACCCAAACATGATACCGTATATAGAAGTACATCATATTCTGCATGTAAACTAGAGAGCATAAGTGTAGCTTCAAGATCAATTTGAATTCTAATGAAGCTAGATTTTTGCAAGTTTTTTGATCTGGATCAACTTTGGTCAATTTGAAAGTTTATTTGATTGGAAGTTTTTGAATGTTTGAGATTGTTTCTTCATTTATGGTGTTACTGTTTACTTTGCATGTATGCTTTCATACCAAAATGACTGCAATTCCTTTTTTTAGCTTGTTATTGTGCACTATATTAGTGTTTCATTGGTTTTTCTTGTTTCTTATAGGACCAAGGTGTTCTTTTAACAACATATGATATTGTAAGGAACAACTGTAAATCTTTAAAAGGAGAAAGTTACTGCAATGATGATGATGATGAGGATGGTATCATATGGGACTACATGATTCTCGATGAGGTAGATATTGCAATGCCATTTGTAATTCAGAATTTTTAGGCTTTGGTTACCTAATAAAATTTATGGAATTTCTGACTTTTGTGACGGGCAGAGATTCTTTTGTTGTGGGGTTCATATTCAAAAGCTGTTGAATTTGCAAAATAGGATAAATCCAATGAACGTATTTAAGATGTTTTATTTTTTTGTCTCTTGCATACTCATTATCTTGATTGGTAGAAAATGTGTACATGCCAACTCACACAACTTGTCTCTTTTACAGTTTGCATTTGCTTAATATCTTATTTCCTTCTGAATGTTCAGTTGTCTTTTTTTAAGTGCATAATGTTCCTTTAGATGACTTGCATACTGCATTACCACTCCAGGGGCATCTCATAAAAAATCCTAGCACACAAAGGGCAAAAAGTTTGCTTGATATACCAAGTGGTCATCGGATAGTCATAAGTGGCACACCAATTCAGAACAATCTTAAGGTACTATTTTTGGCATTAATCTTCATTTTTTTTCTATTCAGAACAATCTTATGATATTCCACTCTGTTTTTGCTCTTTATTGCTTTGTATTAGGAACTATGGGCCTTGTTCAACTTCTGTTGCCCTGAGCTACTTGGTGATAATAAATGGTAATTATTTTCTTCATGCTTTACTTGAGTTTATTATGTTTCTTCTTCTTCTAACTTAAGTTTGTTATTCTCTCAGGTTTAAGGAAAGATATGAACATGCTATTTTACGTGGAAATGACAAAAATGCCTCAGAGAGGGAGAAGCGTGTTGGCTCAACGGTTGCAAAGGTATTGTTTTAATTTTCATTGCCTGATTAGAATGTGCTTAATGGCTCAAAATCTTGGTCATCTTTCTGTTGTTATTCTGATGTTAAATTCAACTTACTTTTCTGTAAAGATGCAATGTTGCAGAAATTGTTTTATCAATCTTTAGATTCCTGACCGTCCATGTATTACTCACTTGCTCAATTTGCTTGAGTACGCATCAATCTTTGCTGCCTCCAGTCTCACAGGATTTGCTTTGTAAGAAGTTGATTTAAAGTCAAATTGCTTTTCTGTGAAAATGCAGTGTTGCAAAACCAATTGCTACCTAAATTGTTACTTGCTTAATTTGCTTTAGTTCATGTCAATCTTTGCTGCCTTCATTCTCACAGGACTTACTTTGTGAAACAATGTATACGGTCAAGTTTACTGTGTAAGATCCTGGTAAAATCTGATAGAATATAAATGCTGAAGTTTTTGCTGATGTTGCAAGGTAATGGATCATGGTTCAGGTCAAATTAATTAGTGATATAATTGCAATTCATGGAGCATAATTTACTTTGTTTTTTAATGTTTAATTACCTGTGTTTCACTTCCATCTTAACTTTCATTCTTAAAGTGTCCTTTATTTTGGATCCATTATGCATGCCCCGTTGCTTGTTCTTGTTTTTTCTCCAGTGATGGCCATTGAGAAGTTCTTGAAATGCAAGATTTTTTTGCCCTGTTTTTCCTCTCTACATAGGAGCTAAGAGAACGTATTCAACCTTACTTTTTACGCCGGTTAAAGAAAGAGGTATTCTGTGAAGATGATGCCACAACTGCCAAGCTTTCTAAGAAAAATGAGATCATTGTGTGGTTAAAGTTGACTGGTTGCCAGGTGCAAATTCATTAAACTTGTTTTTTATAAATTTTTTCTGAATGTTACTCCTGGTTGTGGATTTGCTAGTTTTTCTGATCATCTCATTGTTATTCCTGTCTTCTCTTTAGCGACGACTGTATGAAGCCTTTTTGAGGAGTGAGATAGTTCTCTCGGCTTTTGATGGCTCACCTCTAGCTGCATTGACGGTACCGTGTTCTGTTTAATTTTTGCCTTCTCCTGTTGTTCTTCCAGCTTCTTTTTAATTTTTTGTGTTCTAGGTTGTTTCATTACATACTGGTGTGCGTGTGCATGCATCTGTTTTCTGGGTAAATGTGTCTATCAAATGTAGAAACTATGCTTTTAAGATTTTGGAGCTTTTTTTTACAAGGAATAGTTTTCGGGGATTTTGGTTGTCATTCACCTTTAGAGTTGTATGCTTCAAGTCTGATTAAATGTCCAAGGATAATACCACCTTTACAATAGTTATTCCTTGCTGTGCTGAAATTTCAGTTATGAGAACATATTTAATGTTTGTTTATGAGAACTCAAAAGAATTGTTTTTCTCTTCTCAATCTGTTTGAGAGGTGCAAGGAAATTTAGTATCTCCTTTTGAAGAGAAATGGTTCTTCTACAATGCTTTGAACTGGAGGATTCACCTTCCATTGCAGTTGCTTGCCTAGAATATTTATGTTGAAATGGAATATTTTTTTAGGCTATGTACATGTTCAGTAAGAATTTATTATTTCTCAGATTCTGACAAGAGAAAGTTTCACTTCTAAAGTTACTTGTCTTTTTGGTCTATCTGCACTTTCCAGACTTTTCTAATCATATTCGAATTATTTATGATGCATTATTGTTCCATTAGTTATTATTTTTATGTCGCCTAGCTGAAACAGTTTGTGTGGTTGCTTGTGCAGTTGTAATGTTATTCCCTTTTAGTCTTTGTATGAGGTAATAAGAAAAATTGCCAATTGTTTGAAGCAGATTCTGAAAAAAATATGTGATCACCCACTTCTCTTGACAAAGAGAGCTGCTGAGGATGTACTGGAAGGGATGGATTCAATGCTGAATTCGGAAGATGCTGGCATGGCAGAAAAGTTGGCAATGCATGTTGCTGATGTTGCTGAAACAGATGACTTTCAAGATAATCATGACAATCTCTCATGCAAAATATCTTTTTTACTCTCACTTTTGGTTAGGCTCCAGTTACATATAGATATTTTTTGGTTTAAACTACTTGTATATAGATTGATGCCATGAGGTAATAATCTTGTTTACAAGTCTAATACATTTTATGCTATTTTGCAGGATACTTTAATTCCAAGGGGCCACCATGTTCTTATATTTTCTCAAACCCGTAAAATGCTCAATCTTATTCAGGTTTTTTTCAAGACCTTGACTTTCTAGCACATGTTCCTTTTGGGGCATCATGTTGTCAACCTGTCAAAGCTTCTCATAGTTTTGTTCCTAGTATGAGAAAATTGGTAGGAATTTTGTGGACTAGGTTTTTATTTCAAGGGAAGAACCTTTAGGCTATTTCTAGAATTTGACCCCTAAAAATTTACATTAACTGCAGCTAAAGGAAAACAAATTTACTGTTGTGGTTGCATGCAAATTTATTGTTGAGAATAGAGGTCAACACATGCCATTCCAGCCCCCTCCCCTATTCTTTTGTTTTATCCTCTACCCTCCATCTTTCACAAAGTGTAGCTCCTTTCCCCTTCTTTTTCTTTCATTTTCTGTTGGGTTTATTACTTGATGTTTTTATGTCTTGTTGAAGTATTCTATGAGATAGCATTGGCAGAATTATTGCTTGGACTGCTGAAGTTGCTCCAATACATTTGCCAATTTAGTTGTCATTGTGAGGCAATTGTACCATATAAATTTTTTTTCCATGATAAAACACAACCTTTTAGAGCAGAGTGATTTCTATTTCATACTCATTTTATCTGAAGAGAAGAAAATGAAGTTTCTTAACAGTGGGAGGTAATAAGTTAGAAAATATGGAGCGTGTTTTCTTGATTTCCGAGATATTTGTACTTAGCTGAAAACCGTAGTCAAAACCAGTGTTAAGCATTGCGTCTGAAGCTTATGAAAGATATGGTTGGGACTCTTTTGCATTTAGGCTAAGTAATTATCTGGAACCATTACATTATTGTTATCATTGGTCCTTCTATGAAATATTTAGGGGAGCTACAGATATGATATAGCCAATATCTGTCTGGCATGTTTTGTACATCTTTTGATCTATAGATCACTTTGAAACTGTCATTTTACTCAAAACATAATAAAGTAACTCTTGAGTGGAATCTCAAGAAGAGAATTTGGTAATAAAGTAACTCTTGAAGGTATTGAAGAGAATTAAAACATTATGTCCATCAAATTTCACAGACAAAATAAGGTGATGGGTTCTGTTAGATAACTACTCCATCTGTGGTTGCAATTTAGAATTTTGTCTATTTTCTGAGAAATTCTCTAGAGTGGAATCTCTGTCCCATTTTAAAATCATCTCCTTAATTGGTGCTCCTATATGCATGATTGAAGAGTTGAGGTGTGAAAGAAATTTCTTTATTATATTATGCAGGATTTTGTTGTACATTGTTATTCAGCGTATGGAAATTCACTGACATGGATATTTTTATCTTCAATAAGAATGACCTTTTCGGCATATGAAACTATAAAGTTAAAGGTTTTCAAATTTCTTGTCATGCTTAGTTAAGAAAACATAAATGTCTCTTTTTTCCCCCTCTTTTGTCTTCTCTTCTTCCCTTTATATGTTAAAGATTTACTTCTTTGTCTCCTTGACATACTTTCTGTTATGTTGAAATAATGTTCTTAACTTGTTGGCAATAATAATAGCATTCTATATTATAATAATATATTTTAAATATGTCAAGTGGAATCAATCAGTTTCACAACATAATTGTTAATGGAACTTGAATTGGGGAAATTTATTATACATCATTACAGTTGGCTTTGACTTGGTTTTAAATGCTTAAAATAGTAGACCTGAGATGTAAGCTGAAGATCTCTTTAAAATGTTTTTTCTTCTTGATTTGGAATTTATCATACGTTAGACTTTTATGTCTGGGGGCAATATGTGATTAGCTTTGACCATTCACAGGAATCTCTAGCATTGAACGGCTATAAATTTTTACGTATTGATGGTACCACAAAAGCAAGTGATAGAGTGAAGATTGTTAATGTAAGTGCTTTGCAGAAATTAGGCTGATGATAAATTCTCTCTTAATGCCCATACGTTTGTGTCACATGATATTCACTTCTCTTTCAATTTCAGGATTTTCAAGAAGGCACTGGGGCTCCTATATTTCTTCTGACATCTCAAGTTGGTGGTCTAGGCCTCACACTTACAAAAGCTGATCGTGTCATTGTGGTTGATCCTGCATGGAACCCAAGGTTTTTTCTTAAGCTCTTCAATTTATTTTTTTCTAGTATTATTTGATTATATGCTATTTAATTTTAGAAATGAAGAATTTGGTAGAGTTGTGAGGTATGTCTAATCACCAAGATAATGTGGGGGATATTTTTCTCTATTTCCAATTGAATATATATCTTTACATTCTTATGGCATCTTTGCAACCTCGAGTCTTGTGCCAATTAGGTTTGATTCTGTCCTGTTTAATTCTTCTGATTATCTATTTTTGTAATTCCATAATATGTGAAGTATATGCCATGTGCTAGACTGTGTTGATAAAGGAAGAAGCTAAGATGAAAACAAAAGGAGTACTAAAATGTTGTAGTGTGATTTTATTTCAGCACGGCACTGAGGAAACAACTGCCATGTTGAAACAAAAAGGAGGGAAGGGGCTCATTTTCTTTGTAGAACCTTCCCAACCCAACCTTTGTTTATTTCGAAGTTGGATTGCCCAAGTTGGGTATGTGGAGAAAATTTAACAATCTACTTACTTGGGGCTTCTTTTAGGCCTATGGTTAAAGTTTGTTAAAGAAATAAGCTTGATATTCAAGTAACAGAATGGAGTTGCACCAATTATTTGGTTCATTTTGATTCTTTCCATGCATGTGGCATGTGTTCATGTGAAGTAACATTATTTTCTCAGAATTTGTCATGAAGGGGGATGAAAGAGCTACAAAATCAATACTTTGTCTAAACTTTGCCCGCTGAAAGTTTGATCTGTATTTAAAGGTGCTGTAAGAAATACTACATTCAACACCCTCAATGTGTGGAGGGGAGACAATATATTTTTGCTAAATAATTTAATTTTTTTTGTATTCTGTAATAAAAGAAGAAATGCCTGTAAAATGTGTCCTAGGGAATACATAGGGTTGGTGGAGGTGAGAAGAGTGGGCATGTTAAGAACAATTGACGAAATGATGCAAAGTTCTTTATCTGATTTTAATAAATTGTTTTTTCTTTTCCCATATTTCTCCAGTTGTATGTTATTTGTTCTAGTTTTATTGTTATGAACAAACCATGCTGCTGTGCATCCGAAAAGTGTATCTTCTTCACCTAAACAATTTCTGCTTCTGTGGGAAGGTCACTGTCATGTTTCAGGGTTAATAAAATATTTCATACTTTTGCAGCACGGATAACCAAAGTGTTGATCGTGCATATCGAATTGGGCAAAAGAAGGATGTTCTTGTGTACAGGTTGATGACCTGTGGAACTGTTGAAGAAAAGATATACAGAAAACAGGTTGAAGAGAACCTTGCATTTTCCTTGTTATTTACTGCCATGTAGATTATATTTCACATTACCTTTATGTTAAGTTGCTGGGACTCCCAGGTGGTTATTGGTTAGTGGCCCATATTGCTGTTATTATTGTAACTATGCATCAAGAAATCAATGTTCAATTTATCTGACAAAACAATAACTATTTTCAGACAATATATTGACACTTTGGATTCTAGTTTACATGTAGGATTTGGCATGCTTCTGGCCATGTAGCTGCAGTTCTCTCTTAGTTTTATCTTGGTGGTGTGTTAGCTAAAAGTCTGACTATTTGCACAAATTTACTTTTTTGGCAAAAATTTGTGATTTAGATATATAAGGGGGGATTGTTTAAGACTGCAACCGAGCACAAAGAACAGAT
Organism: Theobroma cacao; assembly: GCF_000208745.1. Lineage (NCBI taxonomy): Eukaryota > Viridiplantae > Streptophyta > Magnoliopsida > Malvales > Malvaceae > Theobroma > Theobroma cacao. Next base: position 7,457,423 of record NC_030850.1, read on the forward strand.
TCGTTACTTTAGCCAGCAGGTATGCTTTAATAACAACTTGTTGTCTGGTGGAATTTAAAGCATGTAGTACTTTATCGATGTGTTATATACTTGTACTTCTGTTTGAATATTGCTTTCAGGATCTTCGGGAACTTTTCAGTCTTCCTAAACAGGGGTTTGACATTTCGCTCACCCAAAAGCAATTACATGAAGAGCATGATCGCCAACATAAAATGTACTGAACTAATTCTATCTAACAGTGTGATTTGATGTTAAATATTACATTCTTTATTTGCTGAAAGTCTTTTTTTTTTTTTTTACAATGGCAAAACTGTGCTATTCATATCTTGGTTTGGTGGCAGTGAAGTAACACAAATTATAAGGGTAATGAAGCCAAAAGTATGATGAAATTTGACTCTTTCTGTTGTAGTGTTAATTAAGAACTACCTTCTACATGAACATTCTATAGTTTTCTACTTTTCTTGAATATAGAGTCCTGTGATGAAGTGTTCATTCTCCTGTTGGGACCAACTCAATCTTGTAATTTTTATTCGAGTTATTTCTTTGCTTTTTTATATATATAAAATATTAGCAATTTTATGCAATGGTGTAGAGCAACATAGCACTTGCTTGTTTGTAGATGCACATTGCAATTTTTGACTTTACAGTCTGTTTATATTACATTCATCTATTATGCATTCTTCTTTCTCTATATTTTGATTTTTGTTATTGTTCTTATAGGGATGAGTCATTGGAAACCCACATAAAATTTCTAGAAACTCTGGGAATAGCAGGAGTTAGTCATCACAGTTTACTTTTCTCTAAAACAGCACCTGTACAAGTTGTACAAGAAGATGAAGACATATGGTAAAAACTCTGCCTCTTTTTGGCTCTCTACTGCCTTCTGATTCAATTGATGTACCTAGCTTCATGGGTTATAGAATGATACTGTTGTCCATTAAAATTATAACCATTTCAAACATGAACTGAACTTTATCTTAATTGTGGAATCAGGAGAAAAGGAACTACAACTGTGGGACATTCATCTTCAAGCTCTTCAGTTGAGCGTAATATTGATGGGTACTTCTAATGATCATCATTTATATTCGGGATATAATCTGCACCTGTCTGGAATGTTGTAGTAATTGCTCACATGTTTGACAGGGCTGAATATGCTTTCAAGCCAAAGGATATCAGACTGAATAGGAAAATCTCTTCCCCCGAGAGTGCAGCTAAATTAACTGAGAGTGAAATTAAAGAGAGAATTAATCGGTTGTCTCAAATATTTTCTAATAAGGTATGATTTTGAATCAAATTTCTTCATTGAGTTATAATGTTGTGCATAACAATCTTGTGGGCATTGCTTTCTTGAATTATTACTGGTATTTGCCAGCAGCAAGCAGTTAGGCAGTTCAGTTGATGCCACATTTCAGGGTTAAATAATGCAAATCAAATTAAAGTTTTACGATGGCTGGGTTCTCTTTCTCGGAAGTTTTTCTCTGATTTTCTGGTTGGGTTTGTTTGTAAAATTATATTTGGATCCTACTCCAATTGATTTATCTATCAATTCATGTAATATTTTCTTAGGTTTTGTTGTTTTTGTGTGAGCAATAATAGATATTCAGCTCAAAGCAGTGCCATTTACAGCTAATTCGGACATTGGTGTTTAGGTTAATCTAATTGTGTGATTTAGGGAAAAGTTCAAGCTAGTCAACATGAATCACAGTTCAAGCCTGCAAACTTGTGTCAATAATCACAGTTCAAGTCTTAGAAGTAGGCAAGCAATGAAATCATATTTGTTTTTCATTACCCTTTAGTTTTATATCAATATCTGAAGATACCTCGGGTCGAAAGTATTTTGATTTTGCATAACCTCTGCTTTTATATCAATCTCTGAAGGCCTAGCTCTAGTTTTAATGTTCCAAATTTGTCGACAGGTTACTGTTTCAAGGTTGCCTGATAAGGGAGCAAAGATAGAGAAGCAGATTGCTGAGCTGAACGAAGAGCTCCACAAGGTGAAGATGGCAAAAGAAGCTAAAGATGAAGTAGGTGTAGATGACATAACTGGAGAACTCCAAAGAGTGTTGAATGTATAGGAGGTCAGGGAAATGCTTGGCTATCTGAATTTTTTGCCAAGTCCGAATCTAGTCCGACCTGATGGTGGTGGAAATAGTTAAATGGATGTCTTTGTGGGTAGACTTTAGCTCTTATAAACAATGCCCTTCTTTTTGTACACAAGAAATCAACGATATCAAAATTACAAACCGATAATTTATATGCCTTAATGCAAAGTATCATATGCCTCCATTTTGCTTGCATTGTACCAATTTACTTACAAGTTTAGCTCTCTTTTCTCTTATGCAAGGCATATCTTGTCATTTTTTTGTTGTACGATGGTGTAATTGGTTTGCTTGCAAAGTTAACACAATTATTATGTTATAGTTAAAGAAATGATATAATCTTTGAAAAAATTTAAATAAATTTTTCTTTTTTTATCCTGTTTAATTTAATCTTTATATTTTTATTTTAAATCAATTAAATTTCAATAATTAAAATGTTATTTGTTATTTTTTATATTATATAATCTTGACGTGAATGGATGAAAGTATTGTATAATTATGTTATCATGTTATATAAACATGTTATGTTATAATCTATGAAAATTTTTTTTTTTTGAAAAACAATATATTAAGACATATTAACATATTACATTAAATCACACAATATAAAATATTAAGTGACATTTTAATTAATAAAAATTAATTATAAAATTTTATTTAATTTAAATAAAAATATAAAATTTTGATGATATACAATAAAAGAATTAAAATTTAATTGAATTTTTTTTAATACTATACTTAAAGAAATTAACGAACGAGCACATAAACAACTCAAAATGTCAAAATCGGAAGGATTCAATTTCGCGCCTGACCCGACCCGGCGGTGCAATTTTTTATTTTTATTCTCAGGTGAAGGAAAGAGCCCGCACGCGCGCTAATTTTTTCTAGTAATTATGGTTTTGCCCTTTTGCTTTTAAACAGTTTTTTTTTTTTTTTTATTGTTCCTTTTGTTTTCTTTTGATCCTTCAAATTCTCTCCTGGCTCTCGCTCTATTTCTCAACCATTTTGTCTCAAATGTTTTAATAGGTAATTGTAATCTTTCTCTCTCTTTCTCATCATCTTTAAATATTATTCTCACATCTATAAAATGAATTTTATATACTCATATGGCAAATTATGATCTTAACCTATGCAAATCCTTTTTTTAATTAATAATTTTTGGCTGATCTAAATTATGAATCTTGTTAGATTCAATCTTTCATCTCTTTGAAATTTCCAAATCAATTGTTTATGATTTTGGTGCCATGTTATTTTTCAGGTTTGGATTCGTTGGATGAGGTGAAACAAAGCAAAAGCTGAATTTGGGAGAGTCAATCGAAAAGATCGGTGTTATTTGAAAGAATTTAATTTGAAGAGAGTGTAATAAGTAAACTAATTTGAAAATGGAGTCATCAACGTCGTCGAATCAAACGGAGTTCGATTACTTGTTCAAGTTGCTGATGATAGGAGATTCAGGAGTTGGAAAAAGTAGTCTTCTTTTAAGTTTCACCTCTGATTCCTTTGAGGAACTCTCTCCCACTATTGGTTAGTATTCTTTTTTAACTGTATTTCATTCAAACTGTTCTTTTTTTTAATGTCTTGTGATTTGTAATGGCATTGTCTTGATCTCTGGAACTCGAAATATGTAGGCTTGTTTGGTTGTTGCTTTTGTTATTTATTTTTTCTTTTTAGAGCAAGAAGTTGGTTAACAAACACTATTTTTGAGGAAAATATAAACTTTTTTTTTTGCAGAGCAAAATGTTTGATTTTACTGCAAGTATGTGAGAATTGATGGTTGCTTGTGTTACTTGCATTTTGTTTTTTTTTTTTTTTCGTGTAGAGTGCATAATCATAATTGGTTAAAAATAAGTGAAATAATACAATGTAATATCCATTTTTAACATAAGTTTACCATACAAAAGTAAGTTCATGCATTTTGTTCACCTAAACAACATTGCATTTTGATTTTCAAATTCTTCATGTATATATGGCTTCCTTTGGTTTCCAGATTTGCAATTTACTCTTTGGCTTTTGCTTTCGGTAGAAGCAAAAAGCAAGAAGTAAAAGAAAGAACCAAATGTTTCTTATTTTGATCATGCAAAATTATCAAAATGGTTAAGACTAGAGCTTCCGATACTGAATTTTAGTTCCTGTTGGGTCTCAAATGTTGGATGTTCTGCGCAAAATTCTGAAGCTCATTATTTGTTTTATAGTTTTATCAGCAATGTAGTGGAGATTTTCATTTTCATTTTTGTTCTTGAGATTGTTTGTATTATAAAAAAGAAAAGAAAATGTGATGAGTGAACAGTAAGTGGAATCTTCTTTTATCTGAAACCAAGTATGTGCTGGTGAGTCTTAAAACTTGTTCTATGATCATAAACCATGCAATTACTGTAACCGACAACATGTTAAACCTAATGTTCATCAAACTGAACACAAATCATTAATCTGCTTACCCATCTTGTGTCCTGATTTACAACTCTACTTGTTTCATTATGTAGGTGTTGATTTTAAGGTAAAATATGTGAATGCTGGGGGTAAGAAGCTGAAACTTGCAATCTGGGATACAGGTAAACCTAAAGTTTGCTAATATGTTATTTCTTTTCTTTTCTTGTTATTTTATTTTAAATATTCCTATATGATCCTAGTGGATTTTTGATGATTACTGGATTCTCTACTTTTGTGCTATATAACTTGATATTCTCATCTATTTTTTTAGACTTCACTTGTTCTTATATAGTCCTGGTAGAAAATTTTCATGTCAGATTGACATCATCAACCTTGTTGGTTGTACTACTTTTCTTGCTTTCTTTCGCTGTTAGTTCATTAACTTATCAAATTTTTGTTGAGCTTCTCTGGAATGGTTTCCTTTTTTTAACTGTTCAAAACACAAGCCCTCAGCTAACCTGTATTTGGTGAGTGCAAAGGTGTTTTAGAATAATAGGGAAGGATTATGTCAAGTGGAGGTGCTAGTAGAGAATCACAAGGGTTTCATTATTAGCTTTCTGACAATCAACTTATCAAATCAAATATTAACCTGAGATTAGTTGCCTCTGAGAGTTTGAGTTTAGTTAGGGAAGTTGGTATGTTACATCAAGATTTATGTTATGAAGACACGAAATATGTTAAATTTTATTCTTTGAAATTCCATCACGTAGGCTTTTTCCATTGGTGGCATTCATTTTTCTTTCACACCCTAAATTGACATGCTTTTGTAATTTTTTAAAAAAGAAGGCCAAGAAGCAAAAAGGCACTGTATACCCGGTATATCGGGCTTGTTCATGATGGAATCTTAAGCACCTGTGGGCTGGGACAGACAATTGCATGTATGGAGCTGAGCTCTGTGTTTGCATTAAAAATGTCATTGTAAGGCCTGGAGGATTTTTGAACCAATTGCACTTTTAATGGAAACATATTTTTCTACCTTGGAACAATTGTGGTTTGTTCCTCATTTTTTTTCCCTACAGAATCTTTGAATTGAGATGCAAGCATCTGCTAAGTGGAAATATTTGTGTTAGAAGCAAGTTATATGGTAATTGTTATATCAGTCTTTGCATCATCTAGTTTGGCTAGACCTGCTTGTTAGAATTAGATTGCCCAATTTGGCCTTTAGTGCTTGAGCTTATTGCTATAAGAATCCTTATTAATCTCGTTATCCGCTTTGTGATGTAAATCAGTTTTGCATGATCATATTTTTCAATTTTATTGCTTATGACTTGCTCCATGTAGGGGAAACTTATCTTTGTTAAATGTGTTGATTATGCAGCTGGGCAGGAAAGATTCAGAACATTGACAAGTTCTTACTACAGAGGGGCACAAGGGGTCATTTTGGGTAATTATTTTTCTTTTTTTTACATGTGTAACAATGCCCCTCTCACAAATACTGTGTCCTTTATTCTTTAGTCTCTTGGGAAAATTCCTGCTTTGATTCCTCAGTACAGAATATCTTTTTGTTAAAAAAATGTGGAAGTGAAACAAGCACTGTTTTGCCTCTAATGTATTTTTCTTTCATTTTTAGCCTTCTCTCTTACTCTCTCTCTCCCCCCCTAAAAAACACAAAAGCACATATTTTGTTGGTGTTCCTCTGCATATAGTGGAGACAGTGAGAAGGAACTGACTTGAAACCATGAAACTGTTAAGTAGATAAAGTCGTGTTTATGTCAACTTAAAATGTACTTTTTCTCTTGTTTGGGTTTTTGTGCTAGCTATCATGTTTACATGTTGCCGTGGCCTGGTTTAAGTGATTGATTGTTTTCATCTTCTTTGTATCTATACAAGTTCCTGCATTCTTAAGTTTTTTCCTCCTAATCAGCGTAGAATTTAGATGATTAACATCTTCACATGATTAAGATCAGATTTCAAGTCTAAGCTCAGTAAGTGTGCAGTAGTATATGTTGTTTTGTGGTTAGCTCAGTGATCATTTTAATGACATAGTAATCATTTTCTGCTCTTAACTTGTTCGGAGAATCACAATATCGTTTCCTCCTATGCAACAGTTTATGATGTAACACGGAGGGACACATTTACAAATCTTTCTGAAGTCTGGACCAAGGAAATCGAACTCTACTCAACAAATCAAGACTGCATCAAGATGCTTGTTGGAAACAAAGTTGACAAGGTAACTTTGCAGAGATCTATGAATACTTATGTTTCCTCACTGCATTATGATGTTTAGTCTGGGTTCCAAACGTGTTTTCACTTTAGTAATTTGTTTTAGGTTCTCGCTCTCTCCTTGGCCATTCTTTCCCCTCACCACACTGATCTTTGTCTCTTCTGATACATAGTTGTTGTTCTTGTCTATAACACCAATGGAACGGCAAATTAAGTAATTTTTTTAACATTTTGAGTCTTGGTGAGGAATGTGAATTGTCTGTGCTGTTATCCTTCATCAATAGACTCACATTTACACTATGGTTGGTAAGAAGGAAAGAGGAAGGAAAGAAAGGGAGCGGAAGGAAAATAGTGTTTCTTTCCTTTCCTTCCTTTGTTCGGTACAAGGCAATAGGAGTAGGGAAGGAGAATGGATGGATTTGCACCTTTTCTTTCCCTCCAAATCTAATTCTTCCAAATTGGAAGGAATAGACTCTTTCTAATTAAGTTAATCATTTTATTTACAATTTTACCCCTAGTCTCTTTCTTTCCCTCTATTTTCCATCTTTCATGCCATATTCAAGAAAGGAAAAACAACTTTTCTTCCTCTCCTAATTTTTTTTCCTTTCCTCAACTTCTTCCCTTCCCTCCATTTTCCTACTAAACATAGTGTTATTGTAAAAACTGAACTTCATAAAAGCACTATGTTCAATCAGATAGTTATATGATATAATTGTAAGTTTTTTCTTATATTTGGAGCAACATAGCTTTATGTCCATATCCAATTTGAAGTTTTTGATGTGTCCAGTGTGGGCATGTTAAAAAATGAAGAGTTGGAGTCAGTGTGATGAAGATGCCCCCTTTTTTTCTCCTCCCTCTTGCTCTGGCATACTTCCATGTTTGGAGTGTATACAAACCACATGGTTACATAACAGATCAATGTTGAGTTGGTGACACCTTATAGCTCATCTGAGGAAACCAACCAATGATATTGTTACTGTAGTCCTATTGATGCAGGACAATAACATGCTTATTTAGAGATTTCTTTCATTAAGTTTGTATATTTTTATGTTTTCAATTGTAATGTTTAGTATTTAGGGAACTATCACTGCATTCATGGTTATATTTGGTATTTCATATTTGTATTAACATTTATGGTGCACTTTATAAGTGCTTGTGATATTCCAGTTTTATGTATCTTTTGATATTATGAACTCCTAAGATTTGAGCCATTGGGATTGGTTTCTCTCTTTCTGTCCCCACTATTTACTCTCTGTTTTGCCTTTCTTTCTAATTTATTCTCTCTCTTTCCCACCCTTTGTTCTGCACCCAATATCACAATTATTTTCCATCTGTTGTCTGAGATTATTTTTTATATCTGTATCATTAAATGCTTTTCAGGAAAGTGAGAGGGTTGTGACAAAGAAGGAGGGAATAAACTTTGCTAGAGAATATGGTTGCCTTTTCATTGAATGCAGCGCTAAAACGCGTATTAATGTACAACAATGCTTTGAAGAGCTTGTTTTGAAGGTATTGAAATTAACCACTATTTTGTTCTGACATTTATGTCTTGGTGCCCCGAAACAAATTGCAGCATGCATGTGGGCTGTAGAGTGCAATTGTATCAAGATAGTTTAAGCTGAAATTTTAGGGTTGTTGGACTGTTGATTGCTCTTTTATATTCTTCAAGGAATGGAATGATGGCATGAGCCCTACATTGACAATGAGATGACATTCTTTTGCAGATTCTAGATACTCCTAGCCTTTTAGCTGAGGGCTCCAAAGGTGTCAAAAAGAACATATTTAAACAGAAGCCGCCTCAACCAGATGCATCCACAAGCAGTTGTTGCTGATATTATGATTCTTTAATTTACACTCCCGAATCTCTAACCTGAGTGAGGTGGTTCTCCCAGTTCTGACTCACAATTATTTACGGTCCATGTAATCTCTTTGATATGAAACATACCGTCCATGTAATATAGCATTGTTTGAGAATCCTGTTTACTTTCCCGGTCATCTTGGGTAGAAGTCTGCCTTATCTGGTCATTGTTAACTTCGAACTTTTGAATTCAATATGTGATGCAATTTACAGTGATGGATTATGTTATTTTGGTTGATCACAGGCAGCCCTGCAGTTTGTACTTCAGTAGAACAGCTCTTCGATGATCGTCAATCGACCTCCTTCAGTATGTTAAATAATCCTATTTTATTATACGGTAAATTCTATATGGAATTCTTGTGTTCTGACATTTTGCTGACAATATACCTTGAGGATTTTTTTTTTTCAAATGAAACCTTGTGCTTTACAAATGTTTTCTAAGATTAACGGTGTTAAATTTTAAACTAAATTTTAATGAAAGGACAATAAAATCTTTATATTTAAAAATCTAATTTCTTGCATTTAATCTTAAATTGTTAAATTCTTTTTCACACTCGATTTTAATCATTAATCAAAGAATCCATATAAAGAAAATTATTCTAAGAAGATGAACGCTGGATATAGCTTTTGTCAAAATTCTTAGCCGTATATGTACCTTGCCCCTTAACCATTCCAACTTAAATGATCAAATGTTGCACTTGTCTTTGCCTGCTTAACAAAGTATCCCATCGGCCTTTATTAATTTTTTTTAAACTTTCCTGTTATTCGTTTCTAGTACGTGGTCAGATATTTTATATCATATTTAAGTCGAAGGTTGAGATCAAATTTTTGTAAAAGGGGTTATTAAAGAGTCTTTTAAGTTGGTGAGAATGGATTCCACACACTTTCTTACCTGCGAAGTGTATATTTTACATTTTAGGGATAAAATTTAGAATCCTTCACTGAATTTAGAAATTATTTCTAATGGTACCTAAGCAAACTTATAAAATTTAAAAAATAACTAACTAATTCTATGGTAAATAGAATAATATTTCAATCATCTTAACACACCATGAACTGACCTTGTACCTTAAAACTTAAGTCTGAAATAATGTCATGCAAGAAAGAAACTAAAGGAAATTAAGGCCTATAGTTCCTAAATTCTAGATCCTGATTCCTAACGCTTATAGATCAAAAAATTGAGAGGAAAAATCGAAATTGTGCGAGACACTTGGAAGTTTGTCCATCGAACGGAATGAACGGAACGGAGGTATGGATGATGGTAATGGTTCCAGTACTGTCATCTGCTGCATCAAATTCTCATCATAATAATCAGAAATGCTGTTCGGAAACATTATAGAATTTTGCTCCAACATGGAATCATCATAGAAACTTCCCAGAGAGGTAGCAAGTCCTTTGAAAGGACCACCATGCTCTTCCAACTCGTGATCATGTCCCCATTCACTGAAAGCCATGAATCCTTGTGCAAAACCATCTGCTGTTTCACCCAAAACATACCCTGAAGCCTCTCTCTCCAACTCAACAGCCTTGTTCCCTGATTCAGGTTGAACCTCACTGTCCGACTCTTGGTTTTGGGTACTGGCAGCCTGCCGAGAACCACAACTTTTCATAGATTTATCCATCTTTTTATAAATTTTGCATAACACCCAATCATCCAGCTGCAAGAAATTCAATAAAATAGAATATTTGTACCACAAAGGAAGGAAAAAAACTGATATGTGCTTATATATTTTGCATATCCATCTGATCTTAATTATATTTTGAATTGATTGAAGTTTTCTTTTTTAGATTTAATTTATGTCTTTAATTAGGTCACATTTACCTATCAAATAAGGTAAAATTAAAAGTATTTAAATGATAGTAGTAAATAAGAGGAATAACTAATTACTCGCATATCATCTTTGTTGAGATTGGATATTTTTGGAGGATCTTTGAGTCGGAATTCATGCATCATCCAATCAGTCTTTTGTCCCTTGGGTGGTTTCCCTCTGTAGAAAACCAAGGCCTTCCTATATCCAACTTCAACCCCTCGGAACTTAAGCACTCTGTCTGCTCCCGTGGCTTTCCAATATCCATCGCCAGCTGCTCGCCTTGGTCGAGACCCATTCCTATATTTTTTGTCTCTCGGTGTGAAAAAGTACCATTCTCCTTCCCCATATGACTTATTTTGCTCTATAAGTTACCAAACATTCCTTTGATAAATCTAATCTTATCTCGATATATATAAACTTTTAAAAATAAAACTAATTTCAACCTCACAGATAAATATAATCAAATCTATATAATCGATATTTACGAAAAAAAACATGTTAATATAAATTATAATCATAATTAAAAGTATAATTAAGTTAAATAAACCAGCATCGATGGTGAAGTTAAATCAGATGTACACGTTCAACATGAACTTAAATAGTTAAATAATTATCACTATATAATTATCAAGTACCAAAGAATGACCAGACCAAAGGCTAGTTACTCTCTTCATTGGAATAACGATAAATAATTCTCACTCGCAGGAACCTGAAAACAAAGTTCAATCACAACTGAAGGAGAAGAGGGCGTAGCATGTTAAAGATCTAGACACGTAAACAACCCCTTTTAAGTAATCGCTGCCCTAAGAATTAACCTGGAAATACTGAAAAGCATTAGGAATAAGAAGAATGTAGGAGAGAGATAATACAGCATTTGAACAATAAATTTCCATCCAACTAGTTTACTCTATTCAATGATTATAAATTATGAAAAGATGAGAAACGAAGAAAGAGTGGGTATGTACCAACGAGGGTCTCAGGATTGTACTTGTACAATTGAACCTCCTTGATCCTGTTGGGTGGTAATGGCTTGTTGAACAGCTTGTTCTTCAAGTAATGAACGACGAGTTCTTCATCACGAGGCTTGAAGCGATACCCGGGCGGGAACGATTTAAAGAATTTTTCAACGTCTTCTGGAGGCTCGCTTTTGCATGGCAGAGACATTGCATGCGGATTGGAAAACGAAGGAAGATCAGTTAGCCATTCCTACTCTAAATCAAAAGTTAACAGTTGAAGTAGTATTTGATAAGGTAAGTGATAGGCGCAAATATATATATGTAAATATGTAAATATGAGTTTAATGGGATGTATATTACATTTAAAGTGAAAGAGACGTGGATAACTATGACTACTTATGTGGGCAAATCCTATCTCTATTATTTCTCACGATGGAAAGAAACCTAGGGTTGAGTGTAACGCATATCTAGGGTAATGTTTTTTTATCATTTTACAAGAAAATTGGAAAATAGTCCATCTCTATTGTGACGGGCAAAATTTAACTCAATTATCTCAAGAAATGAATAAGCTTGAAATGGTTAATTTCTGAATTTTATAAAATTTAAAATTCAGGTTGGTTATGATACCTATTATGTAGTGTTAAGATAATTTATTTATTTTTAAGTCATATAAGATTAAACTTATATACATCCTTTCTAACTTTTGTTTTATCTTTTTTTTTTTTTAAAAAAGATAAAGATTAATAAGATCCATATAGGTTGAATTGCTTTGCTTGATTCATTTAGAATCTCATATTTTTATACCGTATTCTACAAGATTGCGCTAGGGTAAAAAATTAGACTTTCTAGGAGATCAATTGTTAAGGTAAAATATTGCCTTTTAGGAGATCAATTGTTGTATTGATTATGAAATATTTGTAAAGGCATAATCAATAATTGAGGAAGTCCATGCATTTCTTTAAGCGTTTGGGTTCTATGCAAAATTAATTATTTGGTCTGAACAAAATCAATTTCATTCTATGCAAAATTTGTACAAAGCATCTACTTGTTTAGTTCTAATAATTTGTTTGGCCTGGGATTAACTTCTACTGTTTTTGTACAGCATTACATGGACTATTAAGTATCATATATTGTTACTTCTTGTCACGAAAAAATTTGCCACAGTTAAGCAATTTCGCTAATTCATTGCCAGCATTGTAGTTATATACATTAATTATAAAAGAAGATGTTTTACCACTATAAAAGAGACCACATTCATGCAAAAGAAGTACAATAGTTATATACATAATAAATACAAGTTGAATGACTGTAGGAGAGCTGGATTTGAATATTCTCGATCAAGTTGCTTAGAGATCGGGCTCGATCACAGCCAGGATGACATCCACAGACCGGAATTGGCATTCAAAGCTGACAAATACACCTGAATGCCAATGCCTGATATGTATTAAGTTACAATAATCCTCTTGTTCTCCCATAAAGGTCGTCTCTAGCATTATGCCAGAAGAAATAATCACTATTGTCAAGCAACCATGAAATCTGGAATTGAAGCTTTAGAAAGTAACAAGACATGTCCATTCTACCTCTTCTTCATGATGCGCACACCATTGGTGCACAACATTGATTGCAAGTGAGCTAGACATTAGGTTATAGTCAATAGCAGCGCTCTGATCATCATGAGACTTTTAGCTCAGTGACTAAACAAGCTACTATTCTAGATTTTTTAACACTGGCAGCAGTTAAATGTTTGTTTTCAGGTTTTCTTAGCATTAGCAGTAATTAAAGATTAGTTTTTGAGTCAATTTGATGTTGATAATGTTTATTTGAATGGTGATAGAAACCACTTACATGGATTTTCTCGAAAGGGCGTATGTTTCCAATTGGAAGAATATTCAGTGGAGGCGAGTTGACGGAGTTTTGACCGAATTGACGGGTGGGTCGAATATTGAGTGGTGGCGAAATGACAGGTGGGTCGGGTTTTATATTCCAAGTCAAAGCTGTCTGGTCTCACTTGACACAGGAAGTTCCAGAGTGGTTATTTGCACCCAACTTAAATCTTCTAGAAATCGTGTTGGATCAATTTCTACCAGAATTCAAACTCGTCGCAGTTGTTGTCATCGGGGATTTATTTATCGTGTGGATAAAAATTATTCCTTTTAGATTTTATATCTTTGATTTATTTATCAGATACTTTTTGAATCTCTTTAAAAACATATAATAATTTTAGAAAGATTTGGTTTTCTATTGTATTTTGAATATGGGAACTTGCATTACTGAAAATATTATTTTATATAAAGATTTGATCTCTTATTTGAATTTGATAAATTGAAAAATGTTAGGATTTTTTTCGATAACCTTTAACCTTATAATAAATATGTATATGATTATAGAACACTTCGGAATTTGCGTACAATTTGAGCTGGATGTCATCATATCAAGCAATATTGGCCTAAATTTTGTTTGTGGCTCTAAACGGATGTTTAAAAAAAAAAAAACAACAAAAACCCAAACTGCCAGAACTTTGGTATGGTAAGGAAACAGAACAGAGGAGGCAATGAGTGCATTCAAAGCACCAATTTTCCATCTCCTCTCCTCATCAAATCCCAACACTGAAACCCTCAAAAACCCTTTGTTAAACCCTGAAACCACCACCAGGCGCTTCCTTCTCTTCTCACTCCCTCTTTCCACTGTTTCCACTCTTTTCATCCTTCCAAGCAGTACTCCTGGCACTAGAGGTTGCAGTAGTAAGCTTGAGCCCAGCTACATGAGTGCTTTAGCTGCGAGTTTTAACCCGGTGAGCCAGGCTGAGAGAGACGCCAGCGCCGTCATTACCCGGAGAGTATCTGAAGGTGTAGAGTTGTTGGAGAGAGGGAAGGAGTTGCAGGCTCAGGGTGACTTCCCCAAAGCTCTTCAAATCTTTACCACGGTACCCTTTAAAATGAATTGCTGTATAAAAAATATTTGGCTTCGTTTTGTTGGGCTTGCACTCATACTTTATATAATATCTGGATTGTGATAGTTTACATGCTTCAATTTTCTATAATCACAAAATTCTTCCTAATTTGCGTAATGTAGAAATGAAAGCCATTATGTAGTCATGTTGTTAGAACTTAAACATAATTGGACAGTTTACTAGCTTAAGCTGCATTTGGTATAATTGGCCACCCAACTATCCTTTTGATTAAGGCTTGTTAAATTGCAATATCATAGTGACAGATTTTGACTCTACATGGTTTTTGTACAGTTGCAACCATTATTCTTCTTTCTTTCTAATGGTTTTCTCGGAAGTTTTTTTTGTCTCAATTCAAAGAATTGGAAATGATGTCCTTTCCAATTACAATCATGACCCTTGATTTATTTTGTGTGTTTGAGATTAAATTTATGTACGATATGCTCTCATCTATTTCATCATGTTTATGTATTTACAATTCAGATCATTCAACTTTAGTGATAAAACATGAATATTGGTATTAAGCTTCTGCATTTGCCAAAATACTCCTCAGCATCTTCTATGCTTCAATTTAGTTCCAGAAGCTGTATGCCATGACCATCCCACAATATTTGCATGGAACTAAGAATTTGCATATGGTTAAGAGAAAGTGATATGGAGAACGTAAATGTTCAACAGAGGAGAGAGTGTTTTCAAACAGTTTGCTTTGCAGGATTTACTGTGATTCCAATAGAATTTACTCATTTTAATCATTTGCCTCCTGTTATGGGTGCTTCAAGCATCATTTCCCCCTCTTGTTTTTCTTTCAACCTTTCTAAACAAAAGGGAAAAGAAAAAGAATAATTGATATTGAAACAACAAACTAAGAGATTTTCCTACTATTCCCACCTCTTAGCCTGATAAATGTTTATGGAGGCAATTTATTGACTGGGATATTTATATTCTATAATGGAAACTAATTCATTCCACCAATCAAAAAGATGCCTGAGCATGGTGCTTCCCATTAAAGGTAATCCTGATGTGATTACTTTCATCTAAATGTCATAACAAAGAAAGTAGATATTTTAATTCTGTTGTCATAAGGCCTCTCTTTCCTTGCATACTTCATTTCATTGCACATAGTATTTAATCCTTTTGATTCCACTATACAGAAATCTGCTGCTGAGGATATGAAGAAACCAATCATGCTACATACATATCTGAATACTTATTATTTTTTGCACTGATGATGTGTATGCAGTTAGACAACATGCTTGTGCTTGTGAAGTTGTGATGCAGACTATGTGAATAAATTTTCACCACTCCCTTCACTTCTGAATCTGCTTTCAGGTGGTTGAAAATTATAAAGATTTTGCATTCTCAGACTATGCAAGAGTTGGTAGGGCATTGGCCTTATATGAGGTTGGGGACAGAGAGGAAGCCATTGCAGAGATGGAGGATGTTTCAATATCTTTAAAGGGATATCCAGGTACTTTCAAAGAGTTTAAGTTCACAGGCTATTGACAATTAGGAACTTTTCTCATTTAATATGTTTGTTTTTTCTACAGAAGTACATGCAGCTCTTGCAGCAGCCTTATACGTGGACAAACATGCACCACTGCTAGCGGAAAATCAGTTTGCGATTGCAACTCTGCTTGATCCTCACTTTACAGATATCTCATACGTTGTAGAAACAAAGCATTGGCCTCCAAGTTTGGTTAGTTCTTTGCAACACTTCATCACACTTTCGTAGGGGTTCTTGTTATATATCAGTACATGCCTAGTTATCAATCTCAAAATATATTTGATAAATTGTTATCAAGAATAACCTTTTTCTAGTTTGAAGTTTTATACTAAGATAAATCATTATTGTAATATTCCATTACTTTATGGTTTTGGTGAAAATCATACATGAGAATACACACATTCAGCTGATACATGCTCTTCCCACTGGTTTTTTTGGCTAATGTTTTCATCTGTTGAGGGCGAGGGAAGAAACATGCAATTTTATCACCATGTTAAAAGGTGAAGACTGGAGATGTTGAGATTCTTTAATTTTTTTCTTCCTTGTAGCTTCTAATCGTCTCTGGTTCTACCAGCTTTCCTTTTTTTAACTGCAAGGCTTTGTCATGACTCATGAGCAATGAAATTATAAGAATTGCATTCTTTCTCATCCTGATCAAGCTAAATATAATTTCATTGCACCCTTTTTTTTTTTATTCTTTTTTCCTTTGAATTATCCATAATTGATATGCTCCTGAACAGCCTTTCTTGTTTTCCACTCGAAGAATATAAGGTAAGAACCAAATTTACTAGTGAAGGTTTCGGTGATCAGACTGTTGATGCTAGTCCATTGCATGGCTTTGTGTGAACTCTGTTCCATCACAATGGTGTTATAAAAGTTTGATTAGAAATCCTTGAATCCTTCCAACATCAAGAATCTTTATGGCTTTTTTGGGTAGACAGAATCAGGGAATCAGGTTAATTGCTGCTATTTAAATATGATTATCACGAAGTTGCATTGCCCCACCCCCATGTACTTTTCTTCTTAAACAAATTTCTCTCCTTAACTTTTCTTGTGGGAGACATCTTCTAGGTGGTGCTCAATAAGTAGGGTATCTTTGGTTCTTCAGCATAATAAGCAGTGGTGCTGTTATCAATGCTTGAAATTGCAGGCACCCAACTTTTGACCCTTGTCCAAAAAGTAGGTTTATTCGGTCATTTAGCACAGGCAGGGTGTGGGGTGCAAATTTGTTAATCTTTCATCTTGTTTTGGGCAAAAGGGAAAGTGCTTCAATCTCTTGCTTGATTCATTTAATAGCCGAAAAGGTGGACCATGTTCATTGTCAATGGTGCAGTGTTTGATTACATTTGCAACCTTTATTTGTTAAAGTTAAACACCCCCCCTCCCCCGCCCCCATTGATTTTTGACTCTTAAGGTCCTTTCGTGGGTCCTTTTCTTTCCAGAGGTACACACCCTTCTTTTCTAACTTGGTTACCTTTGGAGTGCCAGAGATGTGCTTCCAAACTGTACTCAAATAAAAAACAATGTGCAGACAAATCAGCCTGGTATATCTGTTTCAATGAAAGCTTATAGAGAAAAAGAAAAAATCTACCAAGCTTAAGAGTCCCATCAACTTGCATCAATTGGATGGGAGTTACTGTTGCCTCTGTGGATTTGTTCAAAAAAAATGGTGGCCATGATAGTCAAGTGGAAACTTCCTCCTATCAAGATTCTTGGTGGGTCCAAGGTAAACAGTGGCTTGTCGTTTGGACCAAGGCCTCGCTTGGTAGGATAGGATGGTAGAAATTTTTTTATTTCAACCTCTAAGAAAGTTCAAAAATGGGGAAAAGGAGATTCAAACTTTGAATCTTGAACCAAGATAAAGGCTAACAATTGGACAACAATTTTTAGCATCAAGTTTTGCCATAATAATTTGATTAAAAACAAATGTTTTTCCATCTCCCCTATTAAGAAATATCTTTAGAATAGTAGCAGATGTTTAAGCTGCCATGTTTTTTATATATGATGGTGTTTTTGGGTTGCATTTGGGATAATACCGGTCTGATTAATCAGATTTCATAATGAAAACTAGACTAATCAACCTGAGTTATTCTATTGAAAATAAACAAATGGGTTTATATTTTCTAAATGAATGAATCTCTTTAAAAAAAACCCATGTGATGAGTAAATCTTAAGTATATACCTTAGAGAGGGGTGTAGTTCTACTACTCAATTGTAGGTGTAAGATTATAATTAAGAAGAAATATAACGATGGAAAAAAATTGGGTTTTTGAATTATTCAGAAAATTTTAATTAAGTTTTTATTTTTATTATAAACTAGATAAACTTTTTCATTTCACGTAGCTCAGATGTAGAATATTATATTGTCATAATGAATAGTGCTCTCAAATATTAATATGATATGATATGAAGAAAAGGCGATACGGTAGTCTCATTCTCCAACAAGTTCATATGTGTATAAAATGATAAACGTTATCCTAATTAAAAATAGTTGATTAATTGTTAATTATAAAAATTTATTTAATTTAAAATAAAAATATAAAAATTTAATTGAAAGTAATAGAAAAATAAAAATTTATTTAAATATTTTTAAATAATTTAAGAGTTTTTTAATATGTTATGTCGAAATGAAAATCAAATGCAGCCGACCTATTATCAAATAATTGGATTCTTAATAAAATAATCAAATTTGATTATTAAACGATACCACCTAATTTTCTCATTCAATATTTTATAAAAGTTATGAAAAAAAAATTGGAGGTTGATTATGAAAGGGAGTACAGTGAGTTCTTTCCTTAAAAATACCCAGAGATCATATTAATTATGCATAGATAATGGAGAAGAAAATAATTGTGGGAATTGAGTTTGCATCCATTTGCTGAAATATTACCTGCTTCGGGCATACTTTGACTGCTTTCCACTTTCATATATCTTTAGACATTACATCAGGTTGGGTAAGCTGAAAATGCCACTTCAGAAGGCATCAATATGGCCTAACTCTACCGTAATCTTTTGAAAAAGATCAACTACTGAGATAAAAGATAATAATCCTAGGAGTATTTTGGTATTTGCCAACTGAAACATGTATCTCTTGTTCCAGGAATTGAGTCCCTAGATCCTTTCACAGTTTAATTGGCAGCATGAGTTGCTAATGCACCACACAAGGTGGATGAAGGTTAATAAATGGATGGGTTTTCAATGATGGAGGAGCTTACATAAATTGACATTTCTGTACAAAAGCCTAACTTGATAGGGGGAAGAGGGAACCCAATACACCACACAGCATATAAGAGTTAAGACCCCACACACAGATATTACTTGTCCTAACAACACATGCTATTTCTCCTCTGCCCACTTGGATCGTAGCAGCTTCAGCAATGTCATTGCCTTCGTTTTGGTCCTACCACTACACTGGCTCTGCAGAAGCAACAGCAACTGCGTCAATACTCCAGCTGCTATTGCTTTTTCCCTCGCTTGCAATGATTCATGACACACCATCATTAATGAGTTAACGGCACTTTCACTCCCTTCATGATCCGATACCCTGAAGACCATGTTAACCACTGCTTTAACGCCGTGCGGATTGTTTATCAGTGCCTCTTTTGCTCTCTCTATTCGCAGAAGTTGTTCCAGTCTTGCCATGGCTGTTGCTGCCAAGCTTCTTTCCTTTCTTTCTGAGTTCAGAATATATGTTATCAGACCATTGATTAGGCCTTGTCGAACCAAATTTTCTCTGTTCGATTCCAAGCAACACAATGCTGAAATCGCTTTGATTCCAGCATCAGATGTCTCAGAATTCTGCTGAATAAGAGAAACAATCCTATGCAAGAACCTTTGGTGTTTTCCAATCATTGCACAAAGCTCCCTGGTTTCTGAAGATGATGATATTTCCCCTACAAGATGACACAAGCTTTGCTTGATCATGGCAGTGCCATGCTCAAACAAAACCACAAAAGATTCCAACATGGACTCTTCTTTGAGCATATTCAAACACTCCAATTCTCCAAAAGGCAGCAATCTAAGAACACAAGAAAGTCCTAGCGCCACAAACCTCACATACTCTTGGGAGAATTCAGGGTCTACTTTTTCGAAAAGTAGTTGCAAAAGTAAAGGCAAGAAACCTATTCGGAGCAAAAAGGAATTGCTAGATGGTGTTTCTTCCGTTAGAACTCGGATGTTCTCGAGTGTTTGAAGTTTGTCTTGTAAGGTAGCTTCGGGAGATTCGAGATTGTGCTTCAGGGAGACTAAAGGATCGATTGTTGTCAAGCAATCAGGGTCAAATTGGTGTCCCATTTGACGCCATTGTTCAATCAAATGACGAAGATTGTGATTTGGAACAAAAGATAGATCATGGAGCTTTTGCATTGTAACAGGACATGTGAGATTACCTGCAGCTAACCACTTTTCTATGCTTGATCTATCATAAGTTTGGCCTGTACATAGAGTGACAGGATCTGTGAACAAGTCCAGGCTGATTGGGCATGTAAACAAGTCTGGAATGGTCATTTGAGCTTCTTTCATGGAAGAACAAAAACCAAAAAGCTTCAACAAGAATGTTCAAAGAAAAATGAAAAATGAACTAATGGTATTTGTTCAAGTGAGAATTTTCAGAAGTGGATGCTGACGAAGTTGTGGAATAAAGAATTTACAGTAATGGTGAGAGAATTTATTTCCTTGCACAATGCAAGATGGAGGGTATTAGAAGACAAATACCAGAAGGCACTTGGAATTTTTTTTCAAAAAAAAAAAACCTCCTACTAACAAAGATACTGTGAAAGGTAGCTTTTCTGAAATCAGATTCTAGAGCCAAAAGTGCAGAAATGACAGGAGACTTCGAAAAGTGAAACTGAGCTATCAATATTCACTAGTATGGAAAGCACATATAGTGAATATACAATTATAAAGAAAGAGGAACAAGAAAAATTAAGTAATAATAAAATGATGAAAAGATGAATGGAAAGCTTAAGGACTTCCAGTCCTAACAGGCAATAGCAGCAGATGGAAGAGTAAGAGAGAGTCCTGGAATAAGTCTGCAGTTCACAGTGATAAAGAGAGGGGGAGAGAGAGATGGAGAAAGAGCAAAAGTGCAAAGCTTAGTTGGAGCGATGAGAAGAGAACAATAAGATAAAAACAGTAAGGGAGGGCCAAAACAGGCCTTATCCTTGTGAAGGAAAGACTACATGGGATTGAAACTAATAATATAGAATAATTGTGGGAGATGGTCCCCCCAACTTTCCCTCCTCTTTTCCCCATATCTATCAATGCAGTCAAACTGACCCACCAGGAAAGAAAAAAAATTTATTGTATAATGTCTTTGAAGTTTGAATGCACCAACATGAGTTGAAAATTAAAATGGGGGCTACCCCATTTGAGATTTAAAAGAGAGAGAGAGAGGTAATGGCCGTCACAAATAAGGGAACCATCAACTGGGTGGAACCAAAAGGACAAAAGAAAAATAAAAATAAAACCAAACCAGTTCATTCCTCTGTGCATGAACAGAGCTCTAACTTGTTGAATGATTGCAAAATTTGATTACTTTTGTATGATCATAACAATAGTATCATGACTCCAACTATTTTTAATCTTTTAACCAAAGGATAAATGTATCCTTAAACATTTGAACAAAGTTAAAGCGCTCAGTTAAAATGATGTAGACTGAAATGAACCTGTATTAAAAGGTTAAGGATTTACCGTGCATTATACTCTTTTAAAGCATTGAAAGTTGAGACAAGGTAACATCTAGGGCTGGCTCCGTGAACTTAGTCATCCCACAATTTTTGAAAAGATTTTCAGGTAAATAGAGGCCTTGAAAGGGCAGTGGGAGATTTTCCACAATAGGTACTGTCAGCACATTAGGTTTATCTAGTGTTCGTCAAGGTATGATCACTCACGGAATCAGAATTTTATATTCGAGGTGAAAACAAAAAATTTAATATTTGTAGAGATAAAATTATAAAATTTTTAAAAAATAAAAATAAAAATTTAAAATTTAAAAAAGATAAAAATAAATTATAAAAATTTAAAATTTTTGGAAGAGTGAGAGCCCCTACTAGCCCCCTTCCTCTCTCTCTCTCTCTGAAAATGATATTATATATGTTTGCATATAAATGATTAGATGCAGCGACGAAGTCAAGATTTTAAGTTTGAAGAGGTGAAAATAAAAATTTTAATATTTGAGGAGGCGAGCCTCCTAATGGCCCCCTCCCTTCACCTTTGATTAGTTGATACATAAAAAATAGGCTAAATTAATTTTCTTTTAAAAAAATGAAATTACATGTATAAGTTAAACTTGCATATTGCAACATAGCAATTAGGGTGGAGTTAGTCAATTTTTGTTGAAGAGACCAAAGATAGAAAAGGTATAAAGATAAAAAAATTTTAAAACTAATACGTTGAATTTAAAAAATAATTAAAAAATTCATAATAGATAATAGTTTTATATAACATGTAAATCAAAAGAAATAGGAAAAGAAAGACTTACAATAATTTTATAAGTATCGGATTTTACTTGAAAAGCATACATTTCTTCAAGATTGAGCCTAAGACACTTTAATTCATATTACTCTCTTTCATGATTTGAAATATTGAGATTTGATAACTCAAGTGTATGAGAATTATTTAGAACTTACTTGTACTTTAATCAAACCTGAATTTTTTTTTGAAAAGTGTTTTTATTGAACCTCTGATTGACCAAAAACTCCTAAATCACTCAAAAACTTATATAATTACATGAAAAACTTGATGGCTACTCAAAGATAACAAAAACGCCCAACAACAAAAAGAAAGGCAACACAGGAGACCACTAACATAAAAAAACCTAAGACCAGATCCTAATCAATATGTAGCTAACATCCAATATTTTTATTTTATTTTTAATTAAATTTAAAATACTAAACATAAAATTATAATGTATAAAATATAAATAGTTAAATATGATATACAAGATTTAACACAATGATTAAATATCTAAATAGTTAAATAATATAAATAAAAAAAAAGATAAAAAAAAATTTACCTCTTTATAATTTCACACAATGATGGTGAGAGGTTTTCATCATTTTTTATCTAAGCTTAAAAGCTCATAATTTCTTTGGAGAAATGAAATGTGTTTTAACGGTGAGTTATAGAGAAAAAACTAAAATAAAAATAAAGAGATAAAAGAGAAAAAGAAAGAGGGAGAAAGAATTGTAAAGAAACTTAAACTAAGGTAAAGTTAAGTAAGGTTTATGAGATCATTTTATTTTATATTAATATTAAAATAAAATATTATTTTAAGAGAAATATTAAAAATATATAGTAAATAAATAATTCCTTAAATTTTGAAAGGAACTCTTAAAAAATATATAATAAATAAAAAATTCCAAAAATTTTGAAAGGATCATTAATATATATATAAAATAAAAAATTTTTAAAATTTTTCAACCCCCCCACCCTCCATAGTTGCATTACCCTCTACCCTTGATAGCAATTCTCAACATGTAATTCTATCAGTGCGCTTGAGAAAAAAAAATTGTCCCATGACATAATAATAATAATAATAATAATAATAATAATAATTATTATTATTATTATTATTATTATCTAAATATAAGTTTTTTAAATTATTTTTATTCAAATAAATCTTACAAATTAATGAGAAAATGTCACTGGACATGTACTTTACTTTAATGGTTATTAGGTTCATTGGCTAATTGGCATATCACTCGCATATATGACAAATGATATGAGTTTCTTGACATGAAGGAATTTATTGATTGAAAAATTTTTTCATTACATTCAACCAATTTTATCACATCAAAAATTCATGTTAGTATTTACATGTGTAAAAAAAATCAACCAATTAAAGTTTAATGACAGGTCACATGATCTACGTTGACATTTCTCTGTCACCATAAAAATTTTAGTACAAATCTTAAAATGAAATTTATCTAAGTGCAATAAAAGAATGAAATTTTTTTAAAAAATGAAAAAATTTATTTAATTTGATCGATTTAATTTGATTGAACCGGTAGCGAACCGAAAACTCAAACGGTCTTCTAGTCAATCTGATTTATTAATTTAAAAAAGAAATTAAAACAAAGCATATATGAATAGCTAAACTTTGTCCGGATTGTAGCTAAAGGAAGTTGAACAAATCCTGTCTTCAACTTTGTCGCCCAAATTCTACCGTATTTCATAAGGGAAGGGTCGTCCTTTGTCTTAATCGTTTTAAATGATAAGGGAACAAGCAAACCATTGTTCATAGAAACAATCGTTGTCTTACGAAAGAAGCCACAAAGGAGAAAACAAATCTCGTTTAAACTAATATATTGCTTCTTGGAAAAACCACTCGTTGCTTGACGATCTTGAGGTGGACTTTTGAAGCAAAACATATCTACAAGATTTCATCGATTTTAAGCAAAAAACAAAAGAAAAAAGCAATAATATTGAATAATTTATAAATTAATATTATAAAATTTTGATGATTTATGTTTTAAACTTTAATATTTAAAAATATTTATATTTGTATGTAATTATTATTTGAAAATAAATAAAAATTAAGTATTTATGTCCACCAAGTACGACAACCATCTAACTTTACTATTAAAATTTTAAAATACCTAACATCGATGTATAGAATAACAAATTATTACTTTTTATATAACTTATATGGTTATATATTTATAAATATTTATAATTTTAATTATTAAAATTATAATATGAAAACAATCCCGAATAAAAGATGACGTATTTAAAGTAATATTATAGCTATTCTACTTGAATATAACTAATGGAAAGCATAATAATAATTAAACTTTAATAAGCTATTTTGTTTTTATCTATTATTAAAATTTATCATCTGTTTTTATAAAACTAAAATTTTATTATATTATTCATAATGAACTTCTTTTAAATAACGTTAATGGTTTTTTTGGAACTATTAAATTTATAACTTTTATAATGCTTTTCAATTCGATTCTATAAAGTTTTCAATAGTAAATACATAAAAATAATAAGCAAAGGATAACAAATTTATATAAACAATATAATAATGCTAACCTAATGATAAAAAAACATATATATTGTAAAACTCATGAAAATAATTCTTTTGTTATTAATCTCAAATATAGACAAAATGTTGGGATGAAAGGATGAGTGAAGAATAAAATTCTATTGATGAAGAAAAATAAGGAGAGAATGCATGTGGATGTGGATGTGGATGTGGATGGCTACTGGGTCTATGGTCATTGCGAATACTAAGACTTTTGACCACACTAATCCTAATATAGTCAATCCATGGCAGCTAGTGGGGTCCATACAAAAAAACGTACGGTCAATAGGATTTGGGTGCCCGAACGCCAACTGGCTTGTAATTAAATTCCAACTTTGATTGGGAGTCTTTGGAAGCACCCACTTTTTTGTTGTTTTTCAGGGTTTGTCCCAACTATTGGATTACTCATAAGAATTTGTTTTATCCTTTTGCTTTTTTTTTTGTTTGAAATATTTTACATAATAAGAATTTATAAAATTCCATACATTATATATAAAAATGTTAATTTAATATAAATATAAAATTATTCATGATATAATTATATACTTCTAACTTATTCATAATAGTTTATTATCATGAATTGTTTTAATAGATTTATGTTCTCTTTGTATTAAATTGGATCCCCTT
This sequence comes from Theobroma cacao, assembly GCF_000208745.1. Lineage (NCBI taxonomy): Eukaryota > Viridiplantae > Streptophyta > Magnoliopsida > Malvales > Malvaceae > Theobroma > Theobroma cacao. The sequence continues at coordinate 7,482,846 of NC_030850.1, forward strand.
ATTTGACTTTTGTACAGAGATTAAGAAAAGTATTTCGATTTAAGTATTTTTTTATATTAGTTTTTAACTTTTTTTTATATAACATTGATGAATTATAGTTTTTAATACAGAAAAAGTAAAAACAAAAATGTTAAAGGCAATATATATATATATATATATATATATATATATATAGAACATAAAAAAGTAAGGTTTTTGGGTGTTAAGAAAAAAGTGAACCAATTTAATTAATTAAACTATCTTTTGCCTAATGATTTAGATTTTTGTCATATTAATGTAGTTAATTTAAAAATCTTATATTATATATATAAAGTGAGGTTAATTAAAGAATTAAGACTTGAAACAATGGACTTAGACCATTCTAGATGGGAAAATCTTACTCTAAGGGCTTTTTCAAAATAAAGATTCATTATTTTTGAACCATTGACATTGGGTTAAATACTTATGTCACATTGTAGACCTAACTACTTAATAATCAAATCTAACCCATAATTTATTATTAGATTATGTAAATCCCCAAATGCAAAAATGTGATAGAAAAGACAACATGGTCTCTTCCTTTTCCTTGTTATAAGTCATCAAACCATTATATATATTTATAAATGAGTAGGCAAGAAAAACAAAACTTAAATGTTCCTCACAAAATAGGTAAAGATAGCAAAGCAAAAAGGAAATTAGAAGCTCCATGATGCAATTGAGACAATGAGACAAAGACAATGGAGAGTAGGACAAAACAAAAAGGCCCCAATGAATACCTCTAGAAGGAGGATTAATATGAAGAAATTAATTTATATATCTTTTTTTTGGACTTTGAACACTATCGTGTCTGCGATTTGAACTGTTCAATTTCCACTAGTTTAGATATATGATGACATGCAGCTTATAATACAAGAAAATGCTGGTCAATCATAACTTCTTCAAACAAACACAAAAATGAATGCAAATTCTTTTTCTTAATTTAAAGTAGTTAAGGGTTACACGTAATCTGAAAACTTTTGTACATATATTTTATACAATGTAATAAATTTTTTTATAAACAAGGAAAGATGTTTAGATTTTTATATAAAAAGTAATTAAAAAATAATTATAAAAATAATCATAATATATATATATATATAAATCTATATATAATAATAAAAAATTAAAAAGTAACAACCGCTACCTCCGCCACTACGTTACTCCATCACTGTTCATAAATATTATAATTTCATGCAGGACATACATACTATTGGACCCGGCCAAATTGCATAGGATTAAATTTCAAAATAAAAGCTACAAAAACTTTTATAACACTCCTCCTCTCAAAAAAAAACAAAAGAAAGTAAGCAGTAGTTATCAAATGGGGTCTATTTGTTTCGTTTGAGTTTAATTATTCTCTAATAAGTGTCTACTTTCATGTTCTGCTGATCACATGCTAAAGACTTAAATTTTTGAGAAGATATTGTTGGCTAGGTTAAATGATCATTCAACATCATGCATGCTTTGAATTAAATTTTTACAAATATTTTGTTAAGTGGTGTTCACGGTTAAGTTTTGAGTTTGATATAATTATATATTTAAGGTGATTCTTTACTTATTATTATTGATTTTAAGGTGAATGTTCAACAATTTTCTTAAGGGATAATACTTTAAAAAGTGCTGAATTATTTTTAAAAAATTTAAATAAGTTTTTATTATTTTATTACGTTAAATTAAATATTTATATTTTATTTTGAATTAAATAAATTATTGTTATTAATGATTAATTAACTGTTGTTAGTCAAAATATTATTTGTTATTTTATATCACGTGGTGCTGACATGATATTGATATAAAAGATGAAAAGTGTTACATAATTATATTATCATATCACTTCAATATATCATGTTATCATCTATTATGATATGTTAGTGTTTTACGTCAACACCATATAACATAATATAATAAATGACATTTAAATTAACGACAATTAATCAACCTTTAGTTATAAAAACTTTATTTTGATTTAAAATAAAAATATATAGATTTAATTAAATATAGTAAAAAATAAAAATTTATATAAAATTTTATGAATAGTTTATACATTTTTTAAAAGTATTATACTTTTTCTTAAACCATCAACAACAAAACAAAAAGATGGACAATCCAAAAAATAACACTTTACTTTCATGTCTAAAAATAAAATAAAATAACACTTAATAAAAAAGGCCACAATGAAACAAAACCTTATTGATTTCTTAGAAGTTATCCTTTAATATAATAATATTGGAGTAGTATAATTTGGAAGTCATGATGAGGTTCCCAATCTTTTTTCTTTATTGAGGGTCTGGTTTTTGTTTGTAAAGTAATCTCACAGTGCAGAATTTCAACGGTAGTGCTTCAATCAATTTGGAGTGAGTGAGTGAGTTTCCAATCCCACCTTGTAAAAGGCCCTTTGACGATGATGAAACGGGTGCAAAAGTTTCGGTCGAAAAGGGTCCATTTGTTGGTGGGTTTTCAACTAAAATCATAAAAACACGTGTCGGGCATGATGCTTAAGAAAAATACATATATAATAATAATAATTAATAATAATAATAGTAACAATAATAATATAATGCTACTGTACTGCATGTGTCGGGAAGAAATCTTTGCTCAAGAAAAAGCTCCTGTCATTATTAAAGAGATAAATCAAAGTGCTAATTATTCGTTTATTATTTATTGACTCGTTAATTAAGTGAACATATGAAATTCATGCTGTTAATCCATCGTATAATGAGGATAATTGTGGAAAAAATTACATAAGCTGTTTGTTTATCCGACTTAGATACCAATTGTAATTCTTAAAATTACACAATCTCACCGTTACAATATTTTTTATTTAATTACAATTGCTTTACACGGGGCGGCTTTAACATACAACTATCAAAACCCTTACTTTAGGCCTCCTAATTTTATAGACTTCACAATTTTATATAATATAATTAATTATATTAAATATATATAAAAATTAAAATAATTAATAAAATTTTTATTAAATTAAGTGTTTATTAAATATTTATTTTTTTCACTTTTTACTTTTTATTAATTTTTAATTATTTATCTTACTTTTTCACTTATATAAAAATCAAAATAATTAATAAAATTATATATTCTTTTACTTTCTCAATTATTTGCATATTAAATCTCTATTTTTTATCACTTTTTAATTCTCATAATACTAATAATTCGTAATTATTTTTTTATTGTTAATGAACGTAATATATTTTTAATAATCTTCAACTAATGATAATTTTTTAATTTCAATAAAAAATTTCATTTAAATATTTAAGCACTTTAGGGTTTTAAAAGTATTGAGCCATCCGTGACTCTACATAACACTTAATACATAATTTTCATCTAACAAAGGAGGAGAGTTAAGCCTATGAATCAACGTAAAACAAAAGTTAAGGCCAACCTTTATTTGAGCCAAAACACAAGCGAGAAGATTACTGAGTAAAAGAAAAAGGGAATTGGGCACACGAGACTTACTCTTTTCTCGCTTCTCTCTCTCTCTCGATTGCATAACGAAAATTTTTATTCTTTCACATCGTAGATGCACATAACACTACCGTGTTTTTGGAGTTGCTTAAATCAAGGTGAAATAGTATCAAAATCCTATATGAAATGACAAAGATCATGAAAGGTTTTTTTTTTTTTTTTATAATTGAAAGAAAGAAGATTTAAATTTATTATTTAAATAAAAAAAATATATTTTAATTAATAAATCAAATATTCGAATGTAAGATCATGAAATATTTAAATCTTGAAAAAATTAATATTTATTTAATATATGAAAAAAATTATCTGACATTTTGACATATATTTGGAGCTTCAGGATGAGAAGGAACTCATGAAAATCATCCTGAAAAAAATCCTTAGTTACTTTCGTGTGAAACCAATTTTCCAAAAGTTATTTTTATTCTTCAAAATAGTGGAGTCAATGAGATGACAGGAAAGAAAGAGTCGTATTAAAGATAGGAAAGTAAGGTATCTATTCTTCGATGTTTTGTTCTTTGATTTTGCAATTGATACCTGCAATATAAGGCTTGGCTTGACCATCGATGGCTTCAACCAATTTAAAATCATGAGTTGCGTATATCATGGAAATACATGAAGTCTCTATACTTTCATGTCTTTTTTTTATCATCTTTAATTTGCTCAAAAAATTAAAGAATTCATGAAAGTTTGAAAGCTATTACTTTGACGACTCAACGTAGTAAATTACGTGTAACGACTGTGTATTAGAATAAGACTGAACATTTAATGATTGCTATGACTTTATCTTATGAATTTTTATTTACATCTTTTGTTCATTCTGTTTTTCTAGTGTCTATTATTGTTGTAAAAGATTATATATTTCCTTGAGTTGATTTTTTGGCTTTGTTAGTATTTTTAGATTATAGTTTATAACCTAATGTTCTCTTATTTCTTCTGTTTTAGGATTAGCAAACTTGTGGGGAACTGTTTAGCAGATCTTATGTTCTCTTATTCACACAATATTAATTATTGCAATTACCGTGTAGACAGACAAAAGTGATAATTAATTAACTTTAATACCTTATGATTTGCTTATGGAATAAATCATTACGGATGAAAAGAGAGGCTCATGAATAATGATCAAGGCAAGAAGTAACTCGAAAATGAAAAATAAGCTTGGACGAGAGTCTAGATACGATAGGTAATTTTGTAGCTTCCTCAGAAAAGAACTTAACAAAAGAAAAAAAGAGTAAATTATAAAAATGGCACTCAAGTTTGTAAAAATTATGCATTTGATCACTAGCGTTTTTCTAAACTTCCAACACTCTTTAGTCACTGCGGTTACTCACTCAGGAGCAGAAGACAAGGCTGGCCCAAATCCATCTCCAACAATGTAGTTTTTAAGGGTCTATTATTATAGCATGAGATCGAACCAGACCACATACAAAGAAGCCCGCTCAGCCCACTACTTGGGCTACCAAAATGGAAAAAGAAACTCTGGCCCGCCACCTGTTTGTGGAAGCTTCGTCTGCAACTGGAATGGAGGAGCGTTCTGTTTATATTTGTTGTGTATCAGTTTAGTGCCTTTGAACTGATGGGTTACAATAATGCGGTTTAGGGGCTTGTTTAGTGTTTGCAGAGGTTCATGGGATTTTAGGGAGGGAATGATCATTCTGTGAGAGTTACCAGAAGATTAAACGTATGTGTTTTAACATATTTATTCTCTAAAGAAACGACGCCGTTTCAACAATCTATTTGCTAAAGGCAAAAGTTTTATTATGGACTGCAAAGCGACACTGCAATGATTTGAGAAGACACCGGAAACGAAGCGAGGAAAATGGTGCACAGCGCCTATGATTACTTCGAGCTCCTCAATGATTGTCCCACTAAAATCGACGCCATCGAATCCTACGGCTTGAAGCTCCTCCTCGGCTGCTCCGATGGCTCCCTTCGAATCTATGGTCCAGATTCCTCTGGTGCCGACCGGTCTCCGCCGTCCGATCAGCACGCGCTGCGAAAGGAGCCCTACGCTCTGGAGAGAACCGTTGAAGGGTTTTCAAAGAAGGCTCTCCTTTCAATGCAAGTATTGCAATCGAGAGAGCTACTCTTATCTCTCTCTGAGTCGATCGCTTTTCATCGGCTCCCGAACTTGGAAACCATTGCTGTGATCACCAAAGCTAAAGGCGCTAATGTCTACTCTTGGGACGACCGTAGAGGCTTCCTCTGCTTTGCTAGGCAAAAGAGAGTCTGTATTTTCAGGCACGATGGTAATTTCTTTGAATTTCTCCTTCTGTTTATTCTTTTTCTGTAACCAGTAAAACTCTAATGTTTCAAAAAAAATAAATTCAAGGAAGCAAAAAGCAAAACTTGTGTTTTAACTTTGAATAAAAATCAAATACTTAGATTTTTGAAAATTTTAAATAGTATTTTATTTGGGAGAATAAACACTGGATTTGCTATTATGTAGAATAATTAATTAAAAAAACTGTGGCATTTGAATAATTTGTTTACTTTTAGTTAATTATGATTTCGATTTGTAGCTTTTTATTAATAAAAAAGCAAATAGCAAATGCAACAACCAAACAAGCCTTATTGAGGTGATCATTTTTTTTTTAATTTTAGTTTTGTTAATTGGATGAATATTGCAGAATTAAGTGTTATCCTCTGCTGACTGTTCAGTGGAATTGATTTAGGCTCTATTTGGTTGATGCATTTGTTTTTGCTTTTTGCTTTTTTTTTTTTTTGCAAAAAATGAATAGAAATGAAAAAAAAATAAGAAAAAGAAAATCAAAGACAAATAGCAAAAAGCAAAAGCACCAATCAATCGGAGCCTTAATATTTAAAATGTTGTCTAGGAGGGCGAGGGTTTGTGGAGGTGAAAGATTTTGGTGTACCAGATACAGTGAAGTCAATGGCGTGGTGTGGTGAGAACATATGTCTAGGTATTAGAAAGGAATACATGATATTAAATGCCATGAATGGTGCATTGTCGGAGGTGTTTTCTTCCGGGAAGATAGCACCACCTTTGGTTGTTGCTCTTCCCTCTGGGGAACTTATACTTGGGAAGGTACTGACTTGCTGTAATAATTTATTTATGGCATTAGAGTTCTTTTGGTTAAGAGTAATAAGGAGTGCTGTTCCTGCCATCTTAGGAAAATATTGGCGTCTTTGTGGATCAAAATGGAAAGCTTCTTCAAGCTGATAGGATTTGTTGGTCAGAAGCTCCTACTGTTGTTGTCATCGAGAAGCCATATGCAATAGCTCTGTTTCCAAGACGTGTTGAGGTAGTGTGACTCAATGCCAACGAAGATTTGCTTTAGCCTATTATAAATTTATTTATGCATTTTCACTTATATATTCTTTTCAGATTCGCTCTCTTCGAGTTCCATATCCATTGATACAGACGATTGTCCTCCAAAATGCTCGTCATCTTATAAAAAGTAACAATGCCGTAGTTGTAGCATTAAACAATTCTGTTTATGGGCTCTTCCCTGTTCCTCTTGGTGCTCAGGTACTCCTAGTATGCTTAAGAAGTTTAATGCTGCCTATTATACATCTGTAGCTTTGAATCCAGATGTACAACCTTCTTTAAGCTTTCATATGAATCTTGATCCTTCATTTTTCCCTGTTGTTTATACTTGAGCATCATATTTTCCTTTTCTCTTGCAACAGTTTCATGCTTTTGACTATGACATGCTTATGCTAACTCTGAGGAAATGGTTTGATTATTGCATTAAAAGGTTCCTACTTGCATTGCAGATTGTCCAATTAACAGCGTCTGGAAATTTTGAGGAAGCATTGGCCTTGTGTAAGCTGCTTCCTCCAGAAGATGCAAGCCTTAGAGCTGCGAAGGAGGGGTCAATTCATATAAGGTAGAGTTTTCCCCATTTGCAGCTATTGCTTTGTGCAACTATATCAAGTTAATTGGCTTATATCATGTTTAATAAGAATTAATGAATTATCCAGAGTGCTGATTTAATGATCAATATGCCACAGCATCAGTGTAGACCTTTTAGAAAACTTTGCATATGGTCATACTCCTTACCGGATATTACAAAAACACCGCATATATAACATCTTGACTTAAAATACTTGAAAACCTTCTTTTCCCTGGTATATGATCATACTTTCTGCAGGTTATTCAGGCTTATTGTATGTTTCTCAAATGATTTATTCTGGTTAAATAGTTGTGTCACCTTGTTGCAGATATGCTCATTATCTTTTTGACAATGGGTGCTACGAGGAGGCAATGGAGCACTTTTTGGCATCTCAAGTAGATATTACCTATGTGCTTTCTTTGTATCCATCCATTGTTCTTCCCAAAACAACTGCAATTCCAGAGCCCGAGAAGTTAATGGATCTTTCTCTGGATGCTTCACAACTTTCAAGAGGGTCATCTGGTCTGTCAGATGATCTGGAAACCTTGCTTCCACAACTATCAGAATCTGACGAGAATGCAGCACTTGAGTTCAAGAAAATGAGCCACAATACTCTCATGGCTCTTATTAAGTTCCTACAGAAGAAGAGATACAGTATTGTAGAGAAGGCTGCTGCTGAGGGAACAGAAGAGGTAGTTTTAGATGCTGTTGGAGATCATTTTAGTTCGACTAGGTTTAAGAAGTCAAACAAGGTGAGGCTAAATTCAATTTTTGTAAATGTCAACAATGTTTGTTAAAGTGAAACATATTTTGTGATTCTATGGCAGCTTGTGCATAGTAGATTGAAAATTATGCAGAAGTGCATAGTTGGACATAAACCAGCTAAAATCTTCGTACTTTCAATCCCAATATATTGATTGCAAATTCTGCAATTACTTCAGTTAATATTCAAGTTCTTTTCATATTTTTCAAAATTTATATAAGCTTTCTTTTTCAATGATCTAACATTATGTTTGGTTCCTTAGGGGCGTGGTACCATTCCGATTAACTCAGCTGCTAGGGAGATGGCAGCAATACTGGATACAGCCCTCCTCCAAGCTCTGCTTCTTACTGGACAATCTTCAGCAGCTTTGGAATTGCTGAAAGGCCTTAATTACTGTGATGTAAAAATCTGTGAGGAGATTCTTCAAAAAGGGAATCATTATACTGCTTTGTTAGAACTTTATAGAAGTAACTCAATGCACCGTGAAGCTCTAATTCTTCTACATCGATTAGTAGAAGAGTCAAAATCAAACCAATTGCAAGCTGAGCTCATCCAAAAGTTCAGTCCTGAAGCAATTATTGAATATCTCAAGGTCAGGTTATCAGTTAGTGGGAAACTTTTTTGTTTTTATTGCACTTAAGTATTTTAACCATTGGGCCTTCTGGGTAATCTGTGTCATATGGAATGTAGAAGATAATGTTATATTTTATGAAGGAGGCTATGTGAAGTTTTACCCTGAATAATATGAGAAGATAATGCTAATTTTGTTATAGCTTGACCTCAAGGCCCATATTCCCTCAGCATGCTGTATAGATATTGCTTTTAATTTAATGCAATGTTTATTCCACGGGCTCAAGAAGATGCTGTGCTTGAACTTCTATATGCTGAATAGTTTGTCTGGTTTTGTTTGCAGCCTCTTCGTGGCACCGATCCCATGCTTGTCCTTGAGTTCTCAATGCTTGTTCTTGAAAGCTGTCCAACACAAACCATTGAGCTTTTTTTGTCTGGAAATATTCCAGCAGACTTGGTCAACTCTTATCTGAAGCAGCATGCTCCAAACATGCAAACCAGGTATTTAGAACTTATGCTTGCGATGAATGAAAATGGGATCTCAGGGAACCTGCAAAATGAAATGGTAAAGACTCGTATTTTTTGTTATCGTAATAACTGTCAGTAGTCATTTGAAGCTACTGGAGTTCTTGCAGTTGCCACTTGTGTTGGTGATAATGCAGCTTATATTACAAGCAATGACTATTGTAGGTACAAATCTATCTCGCAGAAGTACTTGAATGGTATTCAGAACTAAGTGCTCAACAGATATGGGATGAGAAGGCTTATTCTCCCACGAGGAAGAAATTATTGTCTGCATTGGAAAGCATCTCAGGATACAATCCAGAGGCTTTGTTGAGACGTCTTCCTCCAGATGCTCTATTCGAAGAGCGTGCAATTTTGTTGGGAAAAATGAACCAACATGAGCTTGCATTATCACTATATGTTCATAAGGTAGTTTTTGACCTAGTCATCCAGTTTCCTCCTCTAAAGAAAGATAATTAATCGAAAAAGCTAAAAGATGTTGAAGGTTTGCTTAATAGAAAAAGCTGAAAGTAACATGCTAATGTTTGTTAAAAAGTTGCATAGATATTAGTTCATTCAAAATTCCTTTTTTTTTATTTTTACATTTTTGTCAAAAACAGAAACTATATTAGGATTGTTTAGTCTGTTCTTTTTCCTTTTCTCTCCCCTTCCCCCATTTTTCTTCTTAAATTTCTTGTTCTTTTTATGAATATGCTCCTAGTAATTTAATTCCTCTTGACCTTCATAGCTCCATGTACCTGAACTGGCCCTGGCCTATTGTGATCGGGTTTACGATTCTGCGGTTCGTCAACCATTGGTTAAATCTTCTAGTAATATATACCTCACTCTTTTACAAATCTATCTGAATCCTCAAAAAACAACCAAGAACTTTGAAAAGAGAATTACAAATTTGGTATCATCCCCAAATACAAGCACCCCAAAGTTTGGTTCAGCAGCTTCAATTAAAGCTAAAGGAGGACGTAAGAAAATTGCCTCAATAGAAGGTGCAGAGGATATGCGTATTAGTCCCGGCAACACCGATAGTGGTAGGAGTGACGGTGATGCTGAAGAATCCAGTGAGGAAGGAGGTTCTGCTATCATGCTTGATCAGGTATTTGATCTTTTGAGCCGAAGGTGGGATAGAATCAATGGAGCTCAGGCACTCAAACTCTTACCAAGGGAGACTAAACTACAGGTATTTCCTAAAATCTTGAATTGCTTACAAAGGTCCTGAACCAGTTGCATCTGAGTTTATATAATCATTAATATCTAAGTTGTTAGGTTTCCTTTTGGGCATAACAGTATCAATTGTAAGCTCTTTCCTGAAGGTATTTGTCTTTTACTTGCAGAACTTGCTTCCATTTCTGGGACCTCTTTTGAAAAAATCCAGTGAAGCATACAGGAACTTCTCTGTTATCAAGAGCTTGAGGCAGAGTGAGAACCTACAGGTATGTAAATTGTTTTACTTGACCAAAAACAGGTCAGCACATAAAATGACATATTGCACGAGATTTTCCTGTTAGCATATGTATATATATTTTCATGAACATCGCTGGTTCCTCAAAGAATACTTTTTTTGGTTTTCGTTCATCCAAGCATTTGCTGAAATCATATGTAAAACAGGTGAAAGATGAACTCTACAACCAACGAAAAGCTGTGGTGAAGATCTCTAGTGATAGTATGTGCTCTCTCTGCAACAAGAAAATAGGAACAAGCGTATTTGCTGTCTATCCAAACGGGAAAACACTGGTACACTTTGTTTGCTTTAGAGATTCGCAAAGTATGAAAGCAGTAGCCAAAGGCTCACCGCTAAGGAAGCGATGAGGACAAGCAGTGCTTTTCACACTATTCGGGGCCAGCACTACAGCAGTGGAAGTTGAAAGGGGCTTCAATGGTGAGACGGCAACGCGAATGAGAGTATTTCCGATATTTGATTGAGAATCATCCTATATTGTTTTGTGGATTTGTGTGAGTGTGGAGTCTGAGAGACTCTTCTCTTTCTTTATTGATGTAACTCCTCATTCTGGGTTACTCCGGATTTATCAAAACGGGTCTTGTAACTTTTGCTGTAAAAAAAAAAAAAAAATACCGTATCGCATCAGTGTAAAAATGGTGGGCATTAGATTTCACATCGGAAGTGCTTTAACTTGGTCGTATTTTATGGCCTCCAGCCCAGTTTTGCAGTTATAGCTGTTGGAGCGTGGACAATGAACTCTAGTACTGTAGGTGAAGTATTTGAACTCTAAAATGAAATAAGGCAGGTAATAATTTAATTGAACCATTGATTCCTTAAACTTTTTCGTCAATTTTTGGCCAATTAGACAACCAACAGCAGCAAAAGTAGAAGCTATTAACATATGGCTTAGCTCATTCAATTCCTAGCCATAAACAATAACTCTCGTTCATGTTTAGTCTCAACATCAGAAGGCAGACACAGCCCTTCTCCAACCTCCTACAGTGAGTCATAACGGGAAACTTTCTACTCCCTTCACTCAACAGAAAATGCAGCGTTTGGATCAAAGGCTCGAAAAGATCATGATAAACCAACATCAAAAGCCAAAGCAAGGTCAAATTCTAGTCAATCTTATATTGGAGGATTTTCAACGCAATAAGAAAATTAAAAAAAAAAACTGGCAAATTTTAGGTAACAGAGAGTAAAAAACAAGGACGGTTTAACGGTACGTGAGTATAGTTTATTGAAATACAACATTTTTGTGTTGCAATGTGGTTGTGACGAAGGGGAAAAGGTTTAGTTAGTTTCATAGTTGTAGTAATTTTTATTTAGTGGGCATTGATTTAAATTGCTCTGTTAAATATGTTTGGATTGTAGGTTTCAAAGTCTAAGAGCTCCTTTTGTTACAATTAAAGGAGAGATGCTAGACAATTATCCTTCATAATTTTGGATCTATATGTGTTCCTAAACTCTGCATAACTTTGCTTTTAGATTAAATTTGATTATCCACTATTCTTGTGCTTTCTTTGTCTTTGCATTCGTGAATGGGTTTTTGATTGGGTTGACTTGAATTTCTTTTGTTTATGTGCAGGTGTGGATATTGACATCAAATTGCTGACAGTAGTTGGGAACTATTTGGGATACCAGTGCAAACTATGAGCTTCTACTAAGACTGGCCACAGTCAGTCCATCTCCAACAATGTCTTTTAAGGGTCTATCATTATAGCGGGTAACAGTTAAAGCGGGATTGGACCAGATCAGATACAAAGAAGCCTGCTCAGCCCACTACTTGGGCTACCAAAATGCAAGAAAACTGTTGCACGCCACCTGTCTGTTGAAATGTTTTTCCTGCAACCAACTTTGTCTGGAATGGAAGAGCATTCTGTTCTATTTTGTGTATCAGTTTAGTGCCTTTAAACTGATGGGTACTTGTTCGCCTTTGAAGCTTTGTCAGAATAATGCGGTTTAGGGGCTTGTTTAGTTTTTGCAGAGGGAAGTTACTGAAATTTTCCCTTCAAACAATGAACTTCACACCACTCATTCATAAGGGTATGTTTCTACTGCTTTGCACTTTATTTTGTTTAGAGTTTGATATAGTGTAATTAGTTTAGTCTAGCATTGCAGATGAATGTTTGATTTTTCTTCCCATATAGCTTTGAATTTGTAGGATTTTATAAAATGGATGATCTTCAACAAGCCCATCCATCTTTCCTATGATGTAAATTCAGTTTATTTTCTACAAGGAAGTTTGGGTATATATTTGTTAGATTGACTTCAGAAATTTATACATTGTAACAGGAAAACCTATCGAGAAACTTCATGGTTGGATGTGTTATTCTAGTTTTTCAACCAATGGTGACTTAAAAGGGGCCCATGAGAAGATGATGTTGGCAAAGGACTTGGCATGTCTTGTTGAGGAATCGTCTCATCAAGATGAGAGAAAAGCGAAGAGCAGAATGGAGCTCAAGAGGTCTCTTGAACTTCGCGTAAAGAAGAGAGTAAAGGAGCAATATTTAAATGGGAACTTTCACAACCTAATGGCCAAAGTGATTGCCAATCCAGCTACACTTCAAGATGCTTATAATTGCATTAGGCTCAACTCAAATGTTGACATATCAGTGAAGCATGATTCTGTTTGTTTTAAGTCCATGGCTGAGGAGCTCCTTGAGGGGAGTTTTGATGTCAAAGCAAACACCTTCTCTGTCTCAACAAGAGGTGCAAGCAAAGAAGTCCTTGTCCTTCCAAATCTGAAGATGAGAATTGTTCAAGAAGCTATCAGAATAGTTCTAGAAGTTGTTTACAAGCCCCATTTTTCTAAAATTTCACATGGCTGTCGAAGTGGGAGGGATCACTCCACTGCATTGAGATACATCAGCAAAGAGATTGCTTCTCCAAGTTGGTGGTTTACATTAATTTTAAACAAAAAGGTTGATTCTAGCATCCTTGCTAAGCTCATTTCAAAATTGCAGGACAAGGTAGAAGACAACCAGTTACTCGCTACTATCCAGAGCATGTTTGATGCACAGGTACTTAATTTTGAGTTTGGAGGTTTCCCAAAAGGCCATGGTCTTCCACAAGAGGGAGTGTTATCCCCAATATTAATGAACATATATCTTCACCTCTTCGATCAAGAATTTTACAGATTGTCCATGAGATATGAAGCTCTTCATCCAGGCTTTGATAAGGATGAAGATATGTCATATTCCAAGTTGCGCAACTGGTTTAGGAGACAGTTAAAAGAAAATGATGTTAAATACACAGTTAATGATGATTCTAGCCCAAGAGTACATTGTTGCCGGTTCATGGATGAGATATTTTTTGCAATTTCTGGTTCCAAAGATGTTGCTCTTAGTTTCAAGTCTGAGATTGTAGATTTCTTTAAGAATTCTTTGGAATTGGATGTTGATGATGAGCAAACAGAAATTCTACCATGTAATGAGTCTAATGGGATTCGCTTTTTGGGAGCTTTGGTTAGAAGAAGTGTGCAAGAAGGTCCTGCTACAAGGGCTGTGCACAAGTTAAAGGAAAAAGTGAAGTTGTTTGCTTCACAGAAACAAGATGCTTGGAATGCTGGGACTGTTGGAATTGGGAGGAAATGGTTGGCTCATGGTTTAAAGAAGGTTAAGGAGTCAGAAATCGAGCATTTAGCTGATAGTGGCTCTACTTTGAGCAAAATTTCTTGTTTCCGTAAAGCTGGGATGGAAACTGATCATTGGTACAAGGTCTTAACTAAAATATGGATGCAAGACATTAAAGCCAAAGCAGCAGAGAATGAGGAATCTATCTTGTCTAAGTGTGTTGTAGAACCAGCCCTTCCTCAAGAACTGAAGGAATCTTATTATGAATTTTTGAAGCGTGCAAATGAATATGTTTATTCTGAAACAGCTGCTACCCTTGCTCTTTTACCAAATTCAAGCTCAAACGCTGGCTCTGTCGCTATCACTGAAATTATTGCTCCAGTCAATGCCATAAAGAAGCGTCTCTTACGATATGGATTGACTACCTCAGAAGGTTATCCTCATGTGGTTTCACTGCTCGTCTTACAAGATAACTTCCAAATTATTGACTGGTTTTCAGGAATTGTTTGCCGATGGCTTAGATGGTACCGTGAGTGTGACAACTTCAATGAGATCAAGCTTATAATTTCTACTATACTAAGGAAATCGTGCATTCGTACTCTAGCAGCAAAATATAGGATTCATGAAAGTGAAATAGAGAAACAATTTGATTCAGAACTATGCAGAATCCCCTCGACAGAAGAGGTGGAGCAAGAGTTGACATATGAGACATCGGATTCTCACTCTTTTGATAGTGATGAGGCCTTGATGTACGGAATTTCTTATAGTGGTTTGTGTCTGCTATCTCTGGCAAGAATGGTGAGCCAGTCAAGGCCTTGCAATTGCTTTGTTATGGGGTGCTCAATGGCAGCACCGAGTGTTTATACTCTGCATGCTATGGAAAGACAGAAATTTCCAGGTTGGAAGACAGGGTTCTCAAGTTGTATTCATCCAAGCTTGAATAAAAGGCGAATCGGATTGTGTAAGAAGCATTTAAAGGACTTATATCTTGGTCATATATCACTTCAATCCATTAATTTTGGTGCATGGAAGTAATGTCTTTCAACAAATTTGAAGTGTCATTTAAACAGCAGAAATACTGAACTCCTGACCATGTATTTGCTGTGGACTCTACAGAGTATGAAAGCTATTGTGAACATTCTAATTAAGCTAATGATGTTATAGGCTGGTCAATTTTGAGGTATGTGCGTGAGAACATATAAACTTTATTCCATTTGTTCGGCTAATTACATGAAGAAAATGTGGATATCTTTCTAAGTGATTTATGAGCTTAGTATTATCATTACAAAGTCATAGAATATGATTCATGGTAGCTTTAACTTTGTTAAAAAGATCACATAAACTTTCTTAACATTTTGAATTTTGGTATAAATCATATGATGGACATTATGGGCATACTTTTGTGATGAAAATGATTTGAAGAAGTTTTCAACTCTGTGATTATATCATTTTTGTAGCCAAGCTGTGCCAAGTGATGGAATAATTGAGACTATAGAATTTGCTAATACCATAATATAGGAATTGATAATTCTGATCATTTTGGTCTTTTACCCTTCTTGGCATCCCCGAAGCAAATTATGTGTCTAAACATTTTGCATTACATAGTGTATGTTTGTCATTGTCTTCCCACTACTGTTTTTGAACTACAGTCAACAGTCTAAAATTTTTTATTGGGCTTCAGGACCTTTTTTTTAAATTGCAAAGTCATTTGAACAATATAATCTTCTTAGCTGTTTAGCTTTTTAGTGAATGGATTTTTCTATGGTTCTTTACTGCTGTTGATTATTTAGGTAAAACAGTCTATTAAATTGTAATAATCTAATTACTCAGAGCTATTTAGGTTTCAAAGATGTTTCTTAGAAAGGTGCATACTTCCTGTATACTTGAGGAATTAAATCTTTATACAGTTTAGTCAAATTTTAATCTACATTAAAACTTGTTTTGAGAGGCTAGTTATACTTCTCTTTTTGGTCGTAATTTGAAAATTTGTTAAGCACTTTTGTTAGTGAAAATCGTTAAGAAACTTAATCACCAATACTTGATAAAGTCACATTTTGTGCAGTTACGAATTACTTGGAGCTCGGATATAAATTTGCATGTTTCTGTGTGTCTGTGCATGTGTGGCTCACATCTGAACTAACCATGGTGAAAGTACAAAATGAAGCAAATAAAGCAAGTTTAGGTATGTTAAGGTGCATAAGTCCTTTTTAGCAGAATTGAAAATCCTGGTGTTGGAGGGTGCTGTATCATAGTACAATACTACAATTCATATGGCATGGCATTTGGTATATTACTTCATATAATTACATTGACATCATGATTGAACTTTCTTGGGAGGAGAGCAGGCTATGGTTCTATGGATTTTGTAATGTAGGTTTGAACATTAATCTCTCACATTGTACATGTGCTAATGAAAGCTAGGTATCATAATAGTAAGAAGAATATCAAAAGAAACCTTTCAAAAAGGGATACGATGCTGTTAAATAAATCCTTGAAGCTGTTTTCTTGTAAATCATGACTCAATGCAAAGTTCCTTCCCCCAGCCTAACGAACAAGACAATGTGAATGGTTATGCATTCTTGCTTTTCCATGCCTGCTGCTTGCATTGGTACTATAGTTTTAAAGGAGAACTGTTTAAGGATTTGATGGTGCTTATTATTATTATTTTCCTTTAAAAATATTTCTTATTGGTTTATCTATTTTGTCTATTTTAATCAAAAGATCAATTCTTTAGTGGCAGATTACCTTGCTATGATTTATAGAATTCTAGTCATTCTGTTATTAATCTTTGCCCCAATGATATTGCTCAAAATTTGAATAGTATTGATTAGATTTGGGACAAGAAAATCAACAAACTGCTCAATTTTTGCACTTTGGATATGGATGCTTTTTACTCTCTAGATCTTTGATTACATCTCTTCCCCTCCTCTTTGCCAGCATTTTTTTTTATTTAGATTCGGGTTATAAATCTTGTATGCTAATTGCTTGCTTTTGCTCAGGTATCTTCTATAAACTGGGAAATATGTCATGCGTCTTGCATCTCATTCACTAAACATGATTAACCATAATAGTGCAACATTAAGAGGACTTGCAGTTTGTTTTGCTTGATCTGTTGTGTGCAAAACCTCTAATGATTGCAAAGTGGAGTTGTTCAGAATTTCTTTCAACAGTTCCAAAAGCAGTCAACCATGATCACCGCCTTAGAATGATAGTTGCTCATGTATTTAGGGTTATTGATCATTATAAGTATCAGGTGGTGAGAATGAAAAGAATGCATATGCATTTTTCGATTCTACTGGTAGAATGCTGTGGATGGATCTAATAATAGCTGCTTCTGTCTTAGTTATACTTTTCTTTTTTCTCTCTTGTTCCGTACCCTTTCTGATTTTTTCTTTTCTTGAGAATTCATGAACCCTTGTTGATACATGGTAAAAAATTTGGTGCTTCAAAGGCTGAGAAAGCAAGTTGCTTTAACCTTGATTTACTAGATATATTCATGTTTCTCAATGCAATTTCTGAGCTTTTTCTATCTGAATATTCCTTGTCCATTTTACTACCAATGATGAGAATATGATCTCCTGGTTGGAGAAAAAAGGGCATTATGATGATGATGATGATGATGATGAACTGATGTCACTATGAAGACTAAAATACATAATTTACTTGGAAAACTGATGATTTACAAACAATTTGGAACATTCAACTAAAAGAGTGTATGTGAATTGTCAGCCACGTATTTCTATTTCTAATGTACATGGATAAAATGAATGAAACCTTTAACCAGAATTCTAGATAGTGGTGGAAAGAAAGTGGAAAAAAAAAGATTAAGGGAGGTAATAGCATGTGTTGTGGTTTGAGTTCGTTTTCTTATAGTCAGATCAGTGTTCTTCAGTGGCACCACCACCGTTGTTTATTTTTACTAGTAAAAAACAGCCAGTCCCCTTGGTGGAGCCGGCCGGTTCATAGGGTCGTCATCTGCCTGAAGTGGGCTGTCTGGTGTTCCGATGGATTCAAGTGGCAATACCCCGACATACTGTTGGATCACCAGCACAGAGACTGTTGATGCAAAATCTGAAGAAGCTAAAATATCTCCAATTGCACCAAGCTCTGGACACTCACTCCAGTCAGTAAGTCCAGTTGTGAGTGGCGACATCATTCCTTGTCCTCTCCCAACGATGAACAAGTCGTGGCTGCTGTCTAATGTCCTTATTGCTGCAACCGTTTCCTCTCCATTGTTGACCACCTTCTCAGTGTATGTAACGGACTCATCATTTGCAATCTTGATCCTGAAATCATTTATACATTCGTCATCAAGCTGCTTTTCCTTACTGTTGTCTGTTTCCACTGTTAATATCCTTGGGTCATTTTGATCACTAGTAGGCTGCATTGTAGACTCAACGGCATCCTCACCTGGAACAAATCGTAGCACAGTAAGTCTAGTTCCTGGATGTTCACACATTCTCCATGCATATACAAGTGCTTCTCTGTCATCTGGTCCCCCCAAAAATAGCACAGCTACATGGTGAGACATTTCGTTTGCTGCCAAGCGCGATGACCCACTTAGGCCTCTGTCAACTAAAATTCCCACGGAGCAAGGTGCATTTGCAAGTAAATTCTGGTTAACCATTCGAAATGCTGGGTTTGTGGCTTCCATCCCTCCGTCAACTGTTTGTTGCTTATGGAAAGGGATGATTACGAGGGCAACACGTTTGTCCTCAGCCAAGCTACAAATATCTTCATGCATGGAGGAGTAAGGGGAAATGGCTGTGAGGGGCTGAACGGAGACACAGCCTGCATGTTGCTCGAAATTTTCAAAGGCATTGATTATGTGGTCGGATTGAGCTTGAGTTCTGTTTAAGGCCGGGCGACCAGATTTGCGGGTGTTGTGGACAATAAGCATGGCAGATGCACGGCCAGTGAGTTCAACAAGATGGAGTGCATATATGCATATCGGAGATTTTTTGGTGGGATGAGAGGCTTCAAGCAGGTTGATCATTGTTGGGACATTCCGAGGGTTGTGGATGCACACTAGCACTCGTAGCTCTCCATCTAGTTTTGATGTTTGAATCGTTCGACGTTTGTACGGTACAAACCTCCTTGATGGCCTGTAAATGGTTGACACGATGGGTGAGATGATCCCAGTCATAACCACCGCTACAACTACCATGATTGCAAACGACTCGTCATCTAGGACCTGCGAATCAGTGCGTTTCATCATATGTTTTTTCCATCTCAATAACCAATCACAGGGAGAGTGGGGAGTAGTGGTTGCAGTGGGAATTAATGGGAAGGGAAAGTACCTTCCGATCTTTGCCAACGTTAAGAACAAGCATTTCAATGAGGCCTTTGGTGTTCATGAGTAAGCCAAGTGTAAATCCTTCACTAAGCGGCATCTGGTAGAAGGTTGTGACAAGAAGAGTTCCTGCTATCTTGCCAGCACAGGAAAGGAAGATAACGAGGGCTAAGACTCCCCAGGTTTGACCTCCTTTGATAGCAGCTATGTCAGTCTTCAGCCCGCTAATAGCGAAAAAGAGAGGGAGTAGAAGGCCTGATACAAAGTCCTCCAGCTTTTCTATAAGAGTAACTCCAAGGGGTCCATTGGGAATAATCAGACCAAACACAAAAGCTCCAAATACAGAATGTGTCCCAATGGCATCTGTAATGAATCCCGAGATCATAACCCCAGTCAGAATGAGACATATATAAAACTCGCTGAAGGATTCTCCTTCGGGGGTTCTGCGAATTATCCATGTAATTGCTGGCCTGACAACAAAAATGCAGAAAACGACAAAAGCTACACTGGAAAGAATCACCCAGAAGGAAGCTAAGGAGGAAGAATCATTCTCTGCCAAGGCAATGGCTATAGCCAAGAGAACCCAAGCGCACATGTCATTGATAAGAGCAGAAGACATGGCCATTCTGCCAAGTTCTGAATTAATGAGTTTCAGATCTGCAAGGATTCGAGCAAGCACTGGAAATGCTGTGACTGAGAGAGCAACACCAAGGAAGAGGATGAACGTGCCTTGACCCAGGGCTTCTGAATTCTGATCGTGGAGAATGAATGTGAAAGAAGCGCCAATTAAGAAGGGCAAGATCATACCGGAAACAGCAATGGCCAGAGCCTTTTTTCCCGTACGACGAATCACTGAAAGGTCCATCTCTACACCAACTAGGAAGAGGAAGTACAGAAGACCAACATTTGCCATTGTTTCAAGCACCATCACACTCCTTAAGGGAAATAATGTGTTGGCAAATCCTTGGCTCCGTCCTAGCACAGATGGACCTAATAATATTCCTCCCTATTAAACGTTGAAACCACCCATTACTACTCTTTGCAATTAGGTTATAGCAATTGATAAAGCGTACGTGGGGAGAAAAATGCACCACATTTCGTTATTTGTCACCCTCTTGAAACATATTACTTTACTACATTGCATGATGAACTTAACTTGCCAACATATAAATTATGAGTTATATATATATATATATGGGGATGTTTTACATAATTTTTATGTGGGAAAACAGCTACTTGCTTAAACATCATTTAACTTACAAGAATCTCAGCAATCACTCGTGGTTGGCGAAGGGGCTTGAGGATGAAGACAAGGATGCGAGTGGAGACAACGACCAGCGTCAACTGCAAGATGAAGAGAGGAAGCGAATAATCCAAAGGGTTGTCGCCTTGCCATACACCGTTCGTAGTTATCATGGTTGGTGCATAGCAAACTATTGTATCCTCCGACTTGTTCGCCACTGTATCTACCGAGTCCATTTTTGCCTTTCGTTTCAAACACCGCCGCCACTGCCGCCCTCACCGCCTCCTCGATCATCAATCACCACCACCTCTTCCACTCTGTAAACCCGCACGTTTTTTTTTAAAAGTATTTACTTATTTTGTACTACAACATTCGTGACCAAATGTTTTTGTTGTTCTCGTTGGTTAATTGCAAAGAAGAAAGAAGGCTAGGGAAGAGGAGGTAAAATTAGGTTCGTTTTGGTGGTTGCCCGTCCCATGTGGTAGCTCTCTATCTTCAATGGTGTAGAAGCCATGGAGAGACCTCTATTTTAAGAACGTCTGTGATTTTGTGCATGACAATGTGTCCCTCACCAGGTAACCCAACAAATCAGTTAAAACCTGCCAACTTTGAGAGACAAATTTATTAATAATAATAATAATAAATCATCTTCCATTTTAACAATTTTGAGTTCTTCAAATTCATTATATATATATATATANTACTTTAACTTAATTTAGTTAGTTCTTACTAATACTATATATATATATATATATATATATATATATATATATAAAGAAAAGAAAACCAAATCATCCAATGACAATTTTAAATTATATAAGTATACTTCTCAAGTTAAAATTAAAAACAAGAAATGGTTGGTACAACTTTTTACAAATATATATAAGAACTTGTACAATAAGTTAGCATTAACCATAATCAAACTCGATTCTCTAACAATTTTACCATGTTCAAATTAATTCAATTAAATAATAATAATATTTACACTTATGTGTAAGTAACAAAAAATATTTTTTTTTGATATATTACAATTATATTGTAGTATTAAATAAAATAAAAATTGGTATTTAGTAAACTAATTAAAATTGTAACTAAAATAAAACCTTAATGAAATAATTACTAATTATCTACATATTAAAATAAAATTAATACAATTATTTAATAATATATTTCACGTACTTATAAGTAACAAATTGTATTTTTAATATATGACAATAGTATTTATATACTTAGTTATGAATGTATTAATTTAATTTATTCCCTTAAATAACTATGAATATATTAAAATTTAATTAATTACTAATTTATTCGATAATAAGTTACATAGTAATTTATTTATTTAGATAATTATTTACTTATTATGTTATTGTTTATCTTTATTTATTGCATTAAAATTTTTTTGAACTAATACTAATTTTTAAAGACCTAAAATCAATAATAAAAAAAAAACCTTAGAGCTTGATCCTAGAACTTGGGCCTAGGTTTTTAGGCCCCTACAGCCTAGCCAGCATTAAGACCTAAAGTTAAGTTTTTTGTGGTACAATTTTGATCATACAATTAACATTTTATTTTGGTGTACATGATTTTTTTTAAAATAAATATGATTTTGACTACACAATAAATAATAGAAGATTTAAGCTCTAGATTTTTTAAGTTGGAGTCCTAAATCGTTAAAAACACTATTGCTCTAATCAAATTAATCTTCACGTAATGTTACTACGGAAATGATTAAAATTTTTCAAAAAATTTAAATTAATAATTTTTTATTTTAAAAAAATTTTATATAAAAATTAAATAAACTCTAAAATTATTTATCCTGAATTTACATTTTTAATTTAAAAATATATCTATTAAACAAAAAAAAAATATTTATAAACTCAAAAATCATAGCACGGAGACTGTATGGACCCTCCATGCCACCAGCATCTCCGAAGCAGCCACTAACCAAGCCTACCCCGGATTCCCCAAAAGCAAAGGACTCCTCCTCTGGATTGACAATGGCGAATTTTGCTGCACGTGCCACTCACCAGTCACTTTCCCTATAAGACCAATTTGGGTTCTGCTGATTATCAATTTCTTTAACCTTGTTATGCTGATTAAATATTTTTTAATTAATTTGATAGTTTGAGATCCAAACAGAATATTTTTAATAAAAAATAATATACATGTCAAATAATAATTTGAAATTATGATTTTTTATTTATTTTATAGTTATGTTATTTGATGATTTAATTTTTATATTTAATTTTACGTGATTTGTGAATGCTTATACTTAATTTTGATTAATAACTAGAAATTTATCAAATTATTATTTGTTGAATATGCTAATGAAAAATGAATAATAATTTTTATCACATTTTTATATAAATAAATCATAAAAAAATATTTTAAAATATAAAAAATTATCTCACAAAACTGAGCAACAACAATATAATTTTATTAATGATAATGCTCAATAATCTTTTAAATAAAATTATGCAAAATTCTCTCTTAATAAAATTTAAATTAAAAAAATTTAATTTTTATTTTTATTTTAATTATGATATGAGAAGAATTTTTACGTCAGCCTCCTTTAATCCATTGCTCAAGAGCGCGTGAAATACCAGGAAATTTCAATCGACTGTTCGTGCTCTGAAAAGAAAAAGCCTGCAAAAAATAGAAATCAAACTTTTTAAAATAATTGAATTGAAATTAATTACTACTTACAATATACTATGTCCATAAATTGGTTGAGAGTTGTATTCCCCTCTATCATAAAACTACCTCCTCCTCTTCCTCTCAGGTACTCGTCTCCTTCTTCTTGTTCTTGTTTTTCTTCGGTGGTTGTGGCAATGTCTTATGATAAAGAGCTGACTGCTGCCAAGAAAGCTGCCTCTCTCGCTGCTCGTCTCTGTCAGGTTACCATTTTTAAGCAAAACCCATTTTGTCTGCGTTTGTTGTTCTGTTACAAATCATCCCTTTCCTTGTTTTGGGTTTTTAGTATGTTTTTAGATTTTTATTTGAAAAATCTGTTTTTTTTATTCTCTTTCTTTCTTTTGTTTTCATTTTGTGTAATTACCTGCTTAATTAAACAGTATGTCTGTGTGATTTTCCTTTACTTCAAAACGCAAGTTCGCTTTGCAGACTCTTTGGAATTATCGTCCTCTCTAATATTATGGGTGAAGTCACTGAATTGTATTTTACTTTTGTCAGTTGAAACTTTAATATTGAGATACCAGGCTTTATATCAAAAGAAACATACATGGCGATGCTTTGATCATGTAAGCTGTGTTTATATAGAAACTGAATTTGGGTTTTTGGGTGTTTGTTGTAATCTTCAGAAAGTGCAGAAGAGTTTGCTTCAATCAGATGTTCAATCCAAAAATGATAGAAGTCCTGTAACAGTGGCTGATTATGGTTTGTTTTGAAACTTTCTTGTGCTTTCCTCTATAGTTATTCACTTGCTAATGCAAGATTTCTTTTTTCTTTTAAATGTGCATCTTGGATTTTAAATGGATTTCCATTCTTTGTTTTTTATCCCCTTTGATTTACATGCTTCTTTCTACTTGTTAGCATGATACTTAGAGTTTACTTGTTACCTTCGTTTCATAATTTGTTAAACCAGGGAATTTGCAGAGTCATATGATGTTTTCCTAGCCGTATTAAGCAAAATTTTCTATTGGATGAAATGTTTTTCTTCTGGTGAATCAAACTGCCATAGTTTGTCCGAAGTGAAAGAATATTTATAGTTGTGCCATATGTAGTGCTTTGTTTGATGAGCATATCTCAAGCTACATTGCCCTGTAATCCATTTACCAGCTCAATAGTTGCCTCCTATTGTTCCTCCTTCTAAGGTCATCTGCTTATCCATACCAATCATGTCTTTCTCCATACATATCAAATTTTAGGGGGAAATGTGATCATAATTTGTATTTATTATTTACAATTTCCTATATTATGTACTTGTTAGATGATACACTTATCATATGCAAAACTTGCAGCAATGCTACAATTTTCTGAATTTTGCTTTTTACTTTTTGCATTGCTAATCCCTAAAAGATTTTGGTTTAAGTATTTATGCAGTTATGCAATTCTTGATCTCAGCAATTTTCGGCTGTTAGAGTTGGTGTAGAAGAAACCATAACTGACTGCTGACATGTTCCCTTGACATTTTAAATATTAAAATTTTCATCAGGCTCACAAGCACTGGTTAGCTTTGTGCTGCAGCAGGAATTTCCGGCTGAATTCTCATTAGTTGCCGAGGAGGTAAATCTCTGCACTTCTGGAGAATAGCTTGAGGAACATGCATTACTGTCCTCTTTTTTCCTTTAAATTATAGAATTTGTTTTTCTTTTCCTTCTAAATAATGTTTTGGGTTCTCTTTAGGATTCTAAAGATCTTCGCAAGGATGGTGCCCAGGAATTAGTAGACCGCATTACAAAACTTGTGAATGATTCTCTAGCTAGTGATGAATCATACAGTGTTACTTTATCCACAGAAGATGTTCTCAAGGCCATTGACAGTGGCAAATCTGAAGGTGGTTCCCAAGGTCGACACTGGGTTTTGGATCCTATAGATGGTACTAAAGGGTGAGTTCTCAAACTTAATATCTGATGTGAGTGATTTTGCTTTAGTCATAAAGAAGTTGGTGTCTGATATAATAGTGATTCATGCTCACCAAGTGCATTATGGCTTATGATATGCGATATCTAACATGAGTAGTTTTGGTCTACTTCCAGCTTCACCCCTTAGCTATGACTAAATAAGTTTGGTTGGCTACATGAATTTTAGTCCTCCATTTTAGCTAGTTTATGATAAGGCATATCTCATTCATGCTTGCATGCACACAAGCGCACACCTACAGATGCATCATTTGTGAATTTTGTGATTAGATCCCATAGTTGACATGTCCGGAATGCCAAGTCTTTGCAGGGGGATGTTAAATTTGCTCTCTGTCTTCAGTTATTTAGTGCAGAAGGATTGATAGGAGAAGAGGCGAAGTGGGTACGTTAAAATACCAGATGCAAGACAAGCCGTAATTCTCTTTTGGTTTTGCATGGCCGGACCTTTGAATTTAGTGCTTCAGAATTAAACGATTGTTCCTCAGGCTAACCCTTCCTTCATCTTTGTTAGATACGTTATTTTTAGATTTCTGTAGTTAATGATCTCAACTGCTTTCCAGTTAGTAAAATGATATTTTATTGTAATGTTCCAGTTAGTAAAATGATATTTTATTCTAATGTTATGTGCTTATGGACCATCTTTCATGAAGTAGTAAATGCTTCTGATATTTTACATTGTAGGTTTCTAAGAGGAGGTCAATATGCAATAGCGTTGGCTTTGCTAGACAGAGGAAAAGTTGTCTTGGGTGTGCTGGCTTGTCCTAATCTACCACTAACTCCCATCAATGATCAGCATTCTCCAAATAATGAAGTTGGTTGTCTTTTCTTTGCTGAAGTTGGTGGAGGATCTTACATGCAGCCACTTGACAGTTCTTCAACGGTGAAGGTTGTAATGATTTGTTATAATTTCATTGCTATTGATCAGAGTAAGTACTTGCAACTTATACATTTATTTGGGATTCAGGTGCAAGTAAGTGGCGTTGAAAATCCTGAAGAAGCATCATTCTTTGAGTCATATGAAGCAGCACATTCCATGCATGATTTATCTAGTTTAATTGCCCAAGTACTTCTCTCTCTCTCTCTCTCCTTCTCTCTCTCTCTCTCTATATATATATAGCAAAACCTTAGTTTTAAAATAGGTGCCCCNAATTACTTTCTCTCTCTCTCTCTCTCTCTCTCTCTCTCTCTCTCTATATATATATATATATATATATATATATATATATATGTATGTATGTATTTCCATGCATGTAATGTAACACTGAGATGTAAACAGAAACTCGGCGTCAAAGCACCACCAGTTAGAATTGATAGCCAGGTAAAATACGGTGCTCTGTCCAGAGGAGATGGAGCCATATATATGCGTCTACCTCATAAAGGGTATCGGGAGAAAATATGGGATCATGCTGCCGGGTGTATTGTTGTGACTGGTATGGACCAATTTGACTCCAACATCTGCTACTATCTTTCACTTTACTCATGGTGTAGGTTGGAATGTTGATGGTTAGTTATCAGCATGGCATTGGTTTATTTAGCCATTCACTGCCCTTGTTGGGATGGGATGGTATAATAGTTAACTGGGGGCAGCTTTGGGATTGTCCGCTTTACAAAAGGGTTTCGTGTTTGTATAAAATGTCTTGTTTTCTGTGCAATATGTTCCTTAGTTTAGAGTCACTTAAAGTCTGTATTTTTAATCCAAAACATGACTCCATCCTACATATTTGATTTCCAGTCTGGTCTTTTTCAAGTGTCTCCCTTTGGGTCAGGGAAATAATTTCCTGGAGTTTTTTGTTTTTTATGTGAAAAATTTTCTTGCCACTTCTATAACATAAAAATTGTATATTCAAAATGGGGTTTCCCTCTTACTGGTCTATTTTGGCCATTGAAGGTTAATGATACAACCCCTCCCCACTCCACCCTTTATTCCATTCACTGCCTTTTGACATATCTATTTACAATTAATCTCTTGCAGAAGCTGGCGGTGTGGTCATGGATGCTGCAGGGAACCCTTTGGATTTTTCTAAGGGAAAGTTTCTTGATCTGGACACAGGCATCATTGTTACCAATCAGAAGTTGATGCCAATACTCATTAAGGCAGTTAGAGAATCCCTGGAGGAGAAAGCTTCACCCTTGTGATTTTTTTAATAAACAGGGTTTTATCCTTTCCTCATTTAAGCTTTATGTTTACTTTGGGGGGAATAAATTTCCTTTGTTAAGCTGGTTGCAAACTTGAATCATCTTAGTATTTCTCTTATTAATCCCTGTCATCATGCTTTCCTTCTGTGGTTCCTATTTTCTCCTCAGTGCATGCAGTGTATTAGGGTTGGCTCCTGGATTCCAAACCTCATTGATGTTGAATACCTAATATATTCGAGAAGAAAGTGCAATTAATGTTTCAGTGATCTACTGATTTGTAACTTGCAATCTCTCTTAGCTTGAACTGGCACGGTTCTCTTCTTTCTCCAAGAATATTTTCTGGAAAAAGCTGCACTTAGGAATTATATTGCCCCTGCCTCGGCTCGGACAGTCCAAATATAATGGTTACAACTTGCAAACATCCTTCACTCGTAGGATCCACGCAAAATGGAGAATTGCATTTAAGAGGACTGCGAAATTTCACTAAAAGCTTAAGGCAATTGAAATGTTAAAGATAGTAAGCATTGCGATGACTTAGCAACACAACGTTATCAGGTCACTAACGAGTAACCTATACTTATATTCAACGTTATTAGGTCACTTCGTGGTATGCATTAATCATTTGAGTTAAATATCAAGGTATTTACAAATGCCATGAAGAAAGAGATTAGAACCCATGCTTGTAACATGTCCTTTTTGGATCAAAGTTCATAATATCTCGCAGGTTGGATTGGATATATGATATGTCCGATGCGTTTTGATCAAAGAAAACTTATTTATATTTAATGGGGGGCCAGAGACAGGAGTACAAATCCCACTGGGTGAAACTGTTATTATAATAATTTATCATAACAATGCCTGCTTAATATTACTCACAAGTTCAAGCTTCAGAGAGAAACTACTGCTTGTATATGCTTCGCCTAATGTGGAACGTCTGCAGGGAAATCTTGCGGGTGTCTACTGATGGTTTCTCTCAGCAATTTCTCCTGCTCACGGAGGTTGGATGGAAGATCATCGTATACATCTGTAAATAATTCCTCAACTGGAGGTTTCTCAACTTTCTCAGCCATTTGAATTGCATGCAATAGCTGTCACCAAGAGTGTTGGTTTGTTAGTAAGAAACTTCAGAATTTAGCTTTTGATTAGCAGTATACAATCATTTAACTAAGGGCTTAGGGATGGTGTAAACTAACCAGCATTAAAGTTGTTAATTGAGGGGATGAATAGAGAGAAAGAAAACACAATCTAACACCAAGCTTGAATCTAGAGATGCTTCAAATAATGCTAGTTTAAGTGTTTTACCTGATTCCGGATGCTGCTTCTGAGCTGGGTCTCAGCCTCACTACTCCACCAACCATTACTTTCAACCCACTTTCTAAATCTTGTTACAGGGTCTCTCGCCATTCTCCACCATTCGATCTCCTCAGCAGGACGGTATTTGGTGGAATCATCTGATGTGGAATGGTGTCCAACTCGATATGTAACAGCCTAAAGTGAAAATGAAAGAACAAAATATCAAGGAATAACCCATTTATGCTTCAGCATTATGCATATGCCTCTCATGGTGGCTGAAAAGCTGCCAATGAAGAAGAATTAATAGAAGGAGACTTACTTCAATTAAAATTGGCCTGTGTTCATTCACTGCCATTTTACGTGCAGTGTGAACTGCACTATACATGGCAAGTGCATCATTGCCATCTACACGAATGCTCTGGACTCCATAAGCTTGCCCTCTAACAGCAATCCCATCACCTGCACCATGTGCAAAACAAAATACATGATAGGATACATATATACATTATTGATGGATTCATGGATTGTTAAAATAAAATAATGCGCAATAAATAAAAAAGGGAGGAAGAATACTTCGAAACTGGTCTGAAGTGGGTGTACTAATTGCCCATCCATTATTCCGACAGATAAAGATTACTGGAGCCTCTGTAACTGCCGCGAAATTTAAAGCAGCATGAAAATCTCCCTATCATTATTTTGTTTTGTTAGAAACAAAGCACCAAAATCTAAAATTCAATGAGATTGAGCTGCTACGAAATGAACTCATTTATGCATCCTGCTCCCCAACAACACATACACAAAGGAGGAGAAAGGTTCTTTGACCTCTGATAAGTTATGTAAAACCAGTCCCACCTGGGCTTAGCTGAAGTTCTAAGGGTGGGGTGGAGTTTAGTTAGAGATTTTAGATTAAAAAAAACAACAAAACTAAGGAATTCCATTAACTGAAATTATCCTTCTCTAGTTACAGTAAGCATATGAAGCAATTGTATAGATTATAAAATCCTTTCAAGTTTCAAATGCTAAAAAGCCAAATATTTTTTCTCTCAACACTGAATTTCCAGTAGTTGTATTTACCTCACTTGTGCCACCATCACCAAAGTAAGTGACAACACATGCGTCTTTTTTGTCCATCTTCAGAGAATATGCAGCACCAACTGCATGGGGAATTTGTGTACTGAAAAACAGTGGGGAATTATTATAGCCCTGATTTCCAGAATTAGATCAAAAGATTTTAAGAAAGTTCTATATGAGAAACTCCCAGAAAGACAAGTTTAATCTCTTACGCAATTGTTGATGATACAGTAAAGTATTTATGCTTGTTAGATCCATAATGAATAGGCATTTGTCTGCCTTTTCCATAATCAGCTCTGTTTCCAAAACATTGGTTTGCAAATTCTTGCAGGGTGAAACCACGCCAGATTAAAACTCCTGGTTCCCGGTACTGCAAAGGACATCATTAACATTATGATAGCATCATTTAATTTTCAATCATGATGTGTATATTTTACTTAGCTGTTGGGTTGTACATGAGAAAGTGCATCTTTGAACATAAGGTTATAAAAACCAGATGAGTGAATCTAGATCCCTAAATGGTTAAAGTTATGCTCTATCCACAGATGTGAAATGTGCAGCTTGAAGGGATAGTAAGGGATGTATAAATGTCCATGTATGTTCTTGCCTGAGGAAAAACAAAGTCATCTGAAGTAAGTGCTGCTGCTGATGCGATGTTGATGGCCTCTTCTCCAATTGTGGTCACATAGAAGGAAATTCTTCCTTGCCTTTGAGCTTCATAGAATATGGTATCCATAGTTTGAAGAGTAACCATGTCACTGTACATTTTAACAGCAATTTCCTCACTGACCTAATATAATATGTAACCGATAAGGTTCTTTTCTGCTGAATGATGTTGCACTTCAAGGAAACAAAAAGAAAATGACTGTTTCAGGAAGTAAAATTCTACCTGTATATAATCGCTCTGCTTAATTAGCTGACCATTATCATCAAGCACTCGGAAGCAGTGGGTATGCGCACTGGGAGATTCGGATAAAAACCTCATATCAGGAGAACATATAATCTTTCCTCCTGGAAAATCCAATACCTTACATAAAAAGAGAGCTTTGGTGAGAATAAATATATGTATCAACATGAAAATAAAACCATTCCTAAGATATAGCAAGCAATTATAAAACTGACGCCTTGTTGAAATGCACTTGTCATTTGGAATTAAATTGAAGATATCATGGTTTTCAGAAGAAGGAGATTACCTCTATCCTATCCATGAAACCTAGAGTTTTGGTCTCTAAAAGTCATTCAAAGTTATCAAGATGATGAATGAAAAGTACAGAAGCAGTGTCCTAGTCTATCATCTGGAACGGCCCATAAAGGAGTAGTAGAAAAGTGCCCCCACATTTTGCCTTTCAGCCACTCCTACTGTAGAGCAAGTGCTATAGCTCTCATAATTAGTAACAGCGAAATCCAAGAAACTTAAACAGCATAACTGTTCTGTAATCTCCATCCAAAGAGTATAGCCCTAAAAGTTGACATAAAAAACAACCAAGGCTGATGCAATTTTATCAGTAAACATGAAATGCTTCAATGCAAAACACATTAGTAAATCTAGATGCTAATTATCATATTGACTACTTTCTCAGGTGGCAGTGTGATAAAGCCAGAAGTGAAATTGTTCTTTTTCTAAGTTATTATTGAAATAAAGGAAATTTACTAAGCACGTATCTACAAGATGCATAACCTCTTAACTCAATGTCCACCAAGCTCATATGTTCAGCAAGAATATAATGAGAAATTAAAACTAAATGATGAAATGTCGTCCTTTGCTGTGGCAAGACCAGAAATTGCCCCCCTCCCACACCAAAATAAAAAATGAAAGAAGAACAGCAAAGAGAACACAAGATTTTGCTATTTTTTGATTTAAATAGAAGTTATAGAACTAGCTATGTCTTCCATTTGGTTCAAATTTTTATCAAGGTTAAACAAGATGCCACAAGGTTAAATGGAAGGTTGAGCACTGCAGGAGATCTTCTGTTCCCATAGCAGTGATGTAGTATTCACTTACATAATGCATATATCACCTAATAGTCGAGTAATGTGGATTATATACAACGCAAAAATGTGTGGGAATGTAAGTATTAAACCAATTTAAGTAGTACTATATATCAAACTAAAAATTAATAAATAAACTATTCGTAGTACATAAATTGTTGAAATACCAGTCAAACTAGAAAGCAATTTTACAGGGGCAATTCCTCTGCAACCTTCAGCAAATATCTAAAATTGCCTTAAAAAAAAAAATCCCTTTTCCGCCACTCAAAGTCTTTGTAAATCAAACATTTCAATGCATTCTTCACTAAATAAATGCAAGGATAATTCAGAATAAAAACTGTAAAAAATGCTTCCAAACAAGATAACAGCAAGTACCGCATTAAACTGATCGATCAAGGGAATCAGAATTACACTAGTCTTGCAGAAGTGAATGTACATAGAAAAATACAACAGAGGAACACAATTGAACAAACTTTAGAATAACCCTTTGTTCATGTTAAGCCTACAAGTACAAACCTGATTGTCTTCACCATTTTGGACCGAAGCAAACTGTTTTTCAGCTATGGTGGATTCAAAACGTTGAGACATGAAAAGGCAACCTCTTTTATGGGAATTTAAATCTAGGTTATTGAGTTGTGGAGCAAATGGAGAAGTAGCAGTTGATGCAGGGAAACGGCAATGATTGTTGTGGTTCAGACAAGAACAACTGTGCTGCTTCATCAAACTCGATAAACCAACCTTTGATTTCAGGTTGTTGATAATATTTCTTGAATTTTTCAGATAGAAAGCCATTGAAAAGAGAGATAAGACACTGAAATGCTCCAAGTTGGGTGTAGGTGGATTTGCTAGAGAAGAAGCTAGACAGTTAACAATAATTTAAAGGACAAAGAGAGAAGATGGAAAGACGGCCTTTATTTCTTTTACAGGTTTGTAAGTTATAGATGGATTAGAATTCTGACGTGGATATACAAATCGAGCCACACTCCCAGGATCAAGCTAGTACCACCCGCGAGTTTGGGAAAAACTGTCAATACTCGCGATTTAGAAAATACACGTGGCAAAATAAATAATAGCTTTTTTATTTCTTTTTTTTTAATTTATTTTTATTTAAAAAAGTCAATTCAATTTTTTTAGATAATTGACCGATTATTGACCCTAATTAATAGCTTGTCCCCGTAGTTAAATATGATTTCTTTTTTTACATTAATTTCTTTTAATTTGTCAACATTGTTTTTTTTTATTTAAATTTAATTTAATGTGGGTTTTGAACTTGAAGCTTGATTTAAGACTTCTTTTTTGTTGCCATTTAAAAAATGTTTCATTGAAACGTTTTTGTATAATACGAATTTTGAGATCTTTATTTTCTTAAGATAATATAAACACCCACCCAAAATTTTCTCCCTACTAAATTTAATGCAATATTAAGTTGGTTCTACTTCTTCTTATAAAATTTTTTAAGGTATTTTAAAAAATAACCCTTAAAGATAAGATATTTTCAAAAATAGATCTCTTTATAATTTTAACTATTTTTAATCAAATTGGATAAAATTACCTTTAATGAAATTACACGTTATGTAAAAAAACATGTGACAAGCCATGGTTAGGTTGTTACACGTCATATACAAAAACATGTAACAAGCCATGATTAGATTGTTACACCCCATATACAAAAACATGTTACATGCCATGGTTAGGTTGCTACATACCATGTACACAAATATGTAACAAGTTATAGTTAGGTTGTTACATGTCATGTACAAAAATATGTGACAAGTCATGGATAATTTGTTACACACCATAGTTAGATTGTTGTACGCCATGTATAAAAATATGTGACAAACCATGGTTAAGTTGTTACACGTCATGTTGAAAAAAAATATTGTTGTTATACGCCATAGTTAGGTTATTACATGCTATGTTGAAAAAAAATAACGTTGTTATACGTCATGTACAAAAACATGTGACAAGTTATGGTTAGGTTGTTACACATCATGTACAAAAACATGTGACAAGTAATAGTTAGGTTGTTACACACCATGTTGAAAAAAAATATTGTTGTTACACATCATGGTTAGATTGTTACACGTTATGTTAAAAAAAAAACTGCTGTTACACGTTATATATAAAAACATATTACACGTCATGGTTAAAAAAATTTATTATACGTCATATTGAAAAAATATTATTATTACACGATATATTTAAAAACATTTTGTTACATTTTAATGTTTAAAATGTTGTCGTTACTTACGAACCAAAACTTTAAATCCTCTCAACTCTTTTCTTTTTTTTTGACAATTTGGCACTGATTAAAGTGTTTCTAACATGCTTTCATAAATCAAAATATAAAATTTTTAATCTAAAATACATACTTTGACTAAAAATAAAAAAAAATTCTTTTGAAAACCTAGGTTTATAAATTTCAAAATTTTGAGTTTATTAGTGTCTAGGTCCCGAATTGATTCAATTAAAAGTTATTTTATACATATATGATTATTTCTACTGTTTTAGTTTCCAAAATACCTAAAAATCGAATTTTCTAAATAGGCAAGCGTAAGAAAGAGAAATCTGAAAATGCAGGAGGGAAAAATCGAAAGCATAGTACACAAATGCTGAAGAGAGAAATCGATAAAATTTGAGAGAGTGGGATGGTGAGAGAGAAATCTGAAGCATAAATGAAGAGAAATTGTGATGAATGGTTTAATTTATTTGAAATAGTTTAAAGGGTATTTTTGTCAAGTTATGATTAAATATAGCTAAAAACAGTTAAATTTATTTTGATGATTATTTTTAAAATATTTTTATCAAGAAAGGTCATTCCTCACAATTTCTTCAAAATTTTTTATATATAAACTATTTTTTTTTGTGAGTAGTTGATATAAATGCAAATACATGCAAATGTCACAAGTCAATCCAAAAAACATATTTACTTATAAGTACAAGACTTATCTTTTCTTTTCTTTTACTGTATCCTTTTTTTATTTATAAATGAAAGAGACTTACTTTACTTGAGATTTATTTTGATCTTGATATATGTTTTCAACTCAATTAATATAATAGAAGAAGACTCTCACTTATAAGTTTAAGAATATCTGATGTTTTATTTATACGAGATTCATAATATAAGTATTTTTATCAAATTAATACAAAAAAAAAGAGGTGGGTATTTTTTTTTACATATAAGGAAAAAGATAAAATTATTACATCATTCTAGGTCATAATATGCCTAGATTGTCTGCAAATAAATAGGTATTTTTGAATACAAAAGGCAATGACTATTAAGTACTTTGAATGCAGCATTTATGAGCATAATGCATGTATTTTTCTTATTCAAAAATTTTTGATTGAATCTTATTAAATGCTAATTATGGTTAATTAAGTAAAAAGGTTTTTAAGACTTAATTTCTAGATTGGGTCTCAATCTAAATTCATAATACATAACATGATCACAATCATAAGTTTACCGTATTTTTTCTCAAATAATTTGATAATAAAATTATTTGATTTTAATAAAATCTTGAACCTTATTTTTAATTTTTTATATTTTTCATAATTGTAGTGAGGAAAGCGTGCAAACAAAGGAGTACGCCTTCTCTCCTCTTCCGTAGAAGCCGTACGCGCCCTTGAGGAAGTGAGGAAAAATGAGAAGACGAGACTACGACAACGTGGAATATATCACGTTTGGAGATAACCATCCTTGCGGACTCCCACGTCATTGGATATTCAATTGTTTCCTTTGTAATAAAGTAATAATATTTAAATTTCTTCTCTTCTATCTATTTCATTTAAATGAAATTGTTTTTCGCATTTCATGTTTGCATTCTACATACTATAAAATACAATTAATAGTCAAAGGACATCAATTAAAAAAATTCCTGATTTTGAATTTTGCCTCTTTAGCCTACCAAACAATAAATTGTGCTTGTTTATTGAAAAATAAAATATAAAAATTGACTGTAAAGATTCGATTTTCTTGAAAAATGATTGGATAGATTAGTGTAAGGAATTGTAGAGTCCAAATTTTACAAACTTTTCAAAATCTTTAATTTATCTTATGTGAAATCAAAGCATCTTAATGTCAAACATGTAAGGCAGCCCAAACCAATACTCTAAGCATTATATAATTTTTTTTTTCTTAAAGGTAAGCACTATATAAACTTAAACAAGTTTTGAGGTAATTTAGACCGAATTATGATCGTATTAATGATTTGATTTTTCTTTAGTCAATATTAATGATTAATTGATAATTTTTTAATACAAAAATATGATAAAAGTTAGAATTAAAAATTTCGAAATTTAAGAAATTGTGTAAATCAAAAAGTTGTAGTCCCTTCTTATGACCCTCTCAAATTGATATATTTAATCTCTTTATATCCTTATTCTGAGTGACACAAAGTTTTATGTACAATGTATTTGAATATTGTCTATTTTTTAATTCATCCTTTAATTCAAATAAAAACAAAATACAGAGATCCAATCTACATAGTGAAATTCAAAAATGTATAATATCGATTTTTTAACAATATTTATTTACTGTAGATTTTAATTATTTTTTTTATAATAGTTGGAATAAAATATATATTCTTCCTTTCATTGATAGATAGGCTAAAACAACATTGAAAGTCCAAAACCACAATAAATAAAGCCCACTTACAAAATTAAACATAAGTAGAGATTGAATCAGTTGGAGATTACATGACTTGATTTGAATAGTTAAAAATTTAATCTCAAATAGTATTAATTTAATTAAAAATGAATATTAGCTGATAAGGAAAAGAGGGGTACGTTCTAGACGGGGAAGGGTCACTTGCACCCCAAGAATCAGCCTTCCTGGAAGAGGAACAACACTCTCTCCCCTTCGTTCGCTACCATTGAGTGTAGTGGGTTGCTTAAGCTTGTTATCTTGCCTCCTTTGTTGATTTTACAGGTCATCATTTTCAGTTTGAAATTTTGGAAAGTTCATCTATTTAGGTTTCCAAAAAAACAAAAGATTATGTTATTGCTTGCATTTCCTACATTTTCCCTTCAATTCCACATTAAGGCAGGTTATGGAGGGTGTGCATCTAGGGAGCTTTGTGATCGAGGGTGCTCCAAACAGCTTGTTTGCTTTGCAGGATGTTACATGCATGAAATATGTACATGATTATATACATATACATCGATGAATTTAAGATTTTACACGATTAATGATTAAAGGGTAACTATAAGAATAATTATATTATATATATAAATATCAAGTTTTATATATAATATAATAAAAAAATTAAAAATTGAAGAGTGATAGTAACTTTTAACACTTTGACTCCACTGGGGTGATTGTAAGAATTTTAATAAAAAAAATAAACATTTTAAGATAAAATAATTTTCTCATTGTGTAATTCAAAATTATATGTACAAAGCATACCAAATATATTACACATTAAATTGAGATCGTTGGACAAAAGATTTGTTCTCTTCTCATTATATTCCTTGACTCTAAAGTTTAATACATGTGAGAAATGTAGATAGTATATAAATTCAGCATAAGCTGCATATATACTAGAATTTGACTGAACTCAAGCCTTACCTCAAATTTTTGACGGGTACTTTTTGCCGTAGCTTTAGAAATCATGACTAAAACTTGGTGGTAGTTCTTCAACGGTTCAACCTAAACAACTAATCGGAAATGGTGATACATGAATCAATGGCATATATAGGGCAAATATACCTTCTTAATCCATCTTCCTACCTCAAGTTTAAAATGTTCAATTCTCTTGTTCCAGAATTACACCATAGTATAGTACTGGACATGACAGGTGGACAGAAAGACTCCAAGTTCATGACCTAAAACATGAAATTTGCACAACAAAAAGTAACCCATCTGTAGCTGCTACACATATTTCACAAAACTTATTAAAGGTTCATGGGGATGAAGAGTTAGGAAGACATATATATTCAAAAGTTCCTAAAGGTACTTGTGGGGCAGCAAAAGGAATTTGTAGCAGGAAAAGATGAAGAGAAATTGCATCAATTTCTTGTGGTTTTAAATGATTGTCATGATCGACGTGGTGAGTTGTGATCCCTTGCCAAGTCTTAACAAAGCAAATGCTATGGTTACAAGAGAAAAAACACAAAACAAGCATTGGTAGCAAGCCTTGCCCCTTTGAATAAGCAGCCTTCTATCAAAAATTCTGTTCTTCAAGGAAAAATAATTATGAGGGCAAATATCTCGTCTAATATCCATTGTGCATTTTAGCCAGAAAAAAGAAAAAGAAAAAGAAAACCCCTGGATCGTTGTTGATTGAGAAAAGAAAAAATAAAAATGTACATGGATGTTTAGACATAAGCATAATACTACCTACTAACACAGCTAAATTTATTTTACATCCAAAGATATAGAAAGAGCTAAACTAAGTAGAAACTAGTTATAATTCAGAAGAATTTGGAGGAACTTATATCATCAAGATCATCATCCATTGACAAGAACATTTCATCAAGGCATGAAAGCTCAGTTCCATCATCTTCATCGCTGTAGCTGAAGCTCTGAGAATTACCCTTACTCTCTTCAACTCTACATAGAACCCATTTACTACAATCCTGCACAAGAAAAAGGGAGTAATTAAACAAAACAATGTAAATTCACACTTAGAAACGTAATTAGTTAAAGGTATATACTTTGATCAAAGTGCAATATAATCATACAAATCAATAACAGTTAAATTATTTCTTACCAATTTTTGATTTCCTGTAGTTTTATATGATGTTAGAGTTGAGTCCCAATTGCAAAGATGATATTCTTGCATCAACCAATTTGTTTCTATACCAAAAGGAGCTTCGTTTATGTAGAATACGAAGAATTTCTTCATCCCAATTTTCTTGCCTGCACCACCAAAGATGGGTTCCTCAGTATCTAATTGCTTCCAAAAACCATTCTCCAGGACTCGATTTTCCATCATCTGGGTAAAGAAGAAGCAATGGTTTCCACTCAACAGTGCCTTGCCTATTCAGCCAATATAGAACCATGTTAACACTACAATGGACAAAAAAAGATAAGAAAGAAAAAACCACTTTAAAGAACAACATGAGATGGAAAAAATAGCAAACCATTCAGTTCCCAAGGGTGAAGCAGATGAAGATCAAGTTCAGGAATGATGTTGGGATGGCAAGGTAAGAGCAAGGCCTTAGGGTAGAGAAAGTGTAGGACAAGTTCTTCATCGGTGGGGCAAAATCGGAAGCCTGGAGGAAGGTTGATGCACCCATCTTTCATTTCCATCTTAACAGGAATATGAAATTAAGCAGCTGCAGAATTAACAGCTAGTAAACATTATATAGTGAGATTGTTGCTTTGGTTTTTCTTTGCTTCATTTATAGGTTGTCTTCCAAATATTTGTACTGTTGGAGAGAGAGAGAGAGAGAGAGAGAGAGAGGGAGAGAGAGAGAGAGAGGATAGACAACTCAGCAGTCGAATTGATAAAAAGGCGCCCGTAAAAGAATAAAAATTAAAGAATTATGGGATGGACTCCATGGAAATGGATAATATAAGATTACTGTTTTTTCAAGGAAGCAATTGGAGTTCCTTAAGATCATTTAAATATAGAATATATAATTTTATGGAGGATTAGCATATCACTGTCATGCTTCATCTA
Source organism: Theobroma cacao (assembly GCF_000208745.1). Classification (NCBI taxonomy): domain Eukaryota; kingdom Viridiplantae; phylum Streptophyta; class Magnoliopsida; order Malvales; family Malvaceae; genus Theobroma; species Theobroma cacao. The sequence continues at coordinate 7,522,320 of NC_030850.1, forward strand.
CAAGTTGTGTGGCCCAATACTAGAGCTTATGTTTTCTCGTGATGATTAATTTCTTGGGTATAATCTAAATTATCCAATTTACTTGAAAATTAAGGACAAAAAATGAAAAGAAGACTGACTTCGATCTGTCTTAGCCATATATGAAATATTTAATTAGTCAAAAAAAATTTTTTGAGAAAAAAAAAAACCCTTTTGTCCGTTTTGATTTACTGGCAAAATCATACAACACAAAGTAATTATTATTTTTTTACTTTTTTATTTATTGGGTTATAAAAAATTTCTTGATCAACAAAATCTTGAAGTAGTCTTTGAAATAAAAAAGAAGTATCTAGCATAGTTATCATCAAAGAAAAGTAGGAAACAAACTATTGTTCATTCTTGTGAATGTTTTGATTAAGTCAAATTGCCATGATTGAATGGAAAAACCATACCTAATTGTGTTTTTCATGTATTTTTAATTCTCATCACCTTCCCTTTCTTGGGGTGACTGAAAGGGAGAGAGAGAGAGAGAGAAAGCTATCTGTATATGCTTTTATTCAATTTATACTTATATCTTTTTAATATTTCTTTTTTTTTTCTTTTGGCTTTGGATCTAACCAAGCAATCCTTCCATCTTTCCTTCTCATTCTCCTCTCTTTGGCTTGTAAATTATAGTGATGCCGATGAGACCTTTCATGTCACCATTGACAGATAGAATGGAACATCAAATTCTGTGGCCATATGATCAATTTAACACGTTCTTATCAATTATAAATCATAAGTCAAACCCTCATAATTGTTTATATGTGACACAATATGCCCTTATAACTAGACATATCTATTTAGAACAATTCAATTTAAATAAGATAGACATAATTGTGTTACTTTTTTTTAATAACATGTGAATGTTTGTTATTAAATTACAGAAAAGGGAAGTAAGTTTGTAGTCTTTATATCTCTTAGGGGACAACACTTATAAAACATGGTTTTGTGATTGAACTTTGATTTATAGTTGAATATGAATCAACATGCATGTGTCTTTCATAGCATGCAAAAGTTGCTACTATATATATATATTTATCTGCCCCATTGGCTGGTCATGCATGATTTTCTTTTGAAGTGTACTTTTTACTAAAAAAGTTGTGATTGCTAGTACCAAAAAGAGAGGGAAAGCTAAAGAAAAAGAAGAGAAAGTTGGCCACGGTGGTCATTGAGAAACTACAGCTCTGGACACCTAGGATAGCTGCACACTGGCCATTCCTTGATGGAACACGTACATGAGCAAGCAATATTTCCAAAAGGCCAAAAAGAAGAAAAGTATTGCCATCTTTTTTTCTTTTACTTTTAATTTTTTTGGGGGAGGATTTAAGAAAATTGCAAAACTCAAATAATTACACATTTTTTATTCTGAAAATTACATATTTCATCATATCTAAGGAGACATATGAAACATGATTTAATTCAATTAGTGATTGAGAAATTTAAATTATATGTAATCTTCCCCTCAAATTCAAATCAAAACCAAATATTAATTAAGCAATGGTTTAGTTAAAAAGATTTACTGTACGTATATGCTTTTGTTTGTATATATAAGATATTACGCTACATATAAAAAGTAATTTTTTTCAATAAATCTCTTTTTTTTTACTCAAAAATTTATAATTAAAATTTTAAATTTTAATCGTTGAAATCTCACGTATCAAATGAATACGTTTCATATAATTTTTTTTTTGAATTTAAGTTGTCAAAATATAAAGATAACAATTACACGACCAAATGATGCATCCAAACCATGAATTTGAGAATTCCATAAATCAATTTCATTAGATTTTAGAAATGTGCCATTTGTGAATTGCTGCATTTCTAAATTCTTCAAAATTTTGTAAACTTCTTGACCAAACACAATACTGTTAAACAGAGTCGGCTTGATAATATACTTTAATTAATCCCCCACATATATACATGGAGCAACAAAACAAGAAATTCAGCAGCTGAGAATCCACTAAAGGCGCATGGGGCATAAAATCCTGCTAACCAAGAGAATTGTTAAGATTTCTAAAGATCGTTAGGGAGTCTTCGTCAAATTGTATCATGAGTATGTTTCTTTCGTATATATAATAATGGTGCCTCATTTCTCTGCTCACATCTTTTGTCGGCAAAAACATGCTACTATATAATATATAATATATATATATTTTACAGGGAATCATCCAGAACACAACATAGAGAAACAAACAAATTAGTCTGATGTAAGAAATCCGATCCATTACGTATTCCAATCGAAGAACAGTGGCATCACACTTTGTTGGTTTGAACATCTTTATCCCAAAACCGCCATGATTGCAATTTTTTTTCTAAAGTTGGCAAATTATAGCCTCCCAATTGTAGTTGGTAGGACATAGGTAAAAGGAAAGCTTGAAGAGTCAATAACCAGACACGTGTTTGTTTAATCATCATTGCCACTGCTTATGTATCCCATTTATAGAATTTGTAGTAGTTTTTTATTGCTTGAGAGATGCGAGAGCTTGCTTTTCTGTTACTATTATTTCTTTCATCGTGTCCATCTCTGAATGTTCAGTCCCTCGCTTCTTTGACCCCTTCGTCTACAAGGATGATCCTTTTTTGAGGTTACATTCGTTTTCACGCTTGGAATATGTTATATGGTAACTTTATGGATGCTGCTTTGCTAATCTTTTCCTTCCATCTGTCATTTGGTTTCTGACAGAAAAGTTAAAAGGCAAAACGAGGCATCAACAAAAATTTTACAAGGAAACTAAGATTGATGTTGGAAGGAGGAGGAGGCCATGTTTTTAGGTGTTTCTTTTCCACCCACCCAAACTGAATTATTTGTTTGAGGGTTAAAGAGACGACCAGTACTTACTTGGGATGTGACGCTTGTCTCTACGTGTGATAAGAAGAATATATTTTGCTATGATTGAGACACTAAAGAAACTCATGCGGTGAAGATAGAGGTTTAATCTTAATCTTCACAGTAACATTAATGAGTGAGAATGGATTTGTTGGGCTCATTTGGTCTTGCAGCCCTGCAAAAGAGATGGGTAGTGAGGTTATTGCTTTCTGCTGGATGAAGACATTTAGGAGAGGGGGGAGTGAGAGGTTAGGAGTGGCTGTCTTACTCCTAAGGTCCTTGGCCATCTTCCTTTTATTTGTGAGTATTTAGGTATGATCTTAATTAAGGATAAGGATCTATCATCCCTAGTTTTTGTGTATATTCTGACATGGATATGGGGTGCCACTTCTCATCTCTAATTGGACCTCGTGGGCCTGATCATAACACCTAACATGTATCTTTTAGCTATGAAGTATCAACTAATAGAGAAGGCAAAAAATTCTTAATACTTTCTTCCTTCGATTGTTTGATTGAACAAGAATAAACTGGAATTATGAAACAGAACAAGCATGCATGTTCAAATAGTTAACTAAAACAAATTACTGACATTTACGTATATATATTCTTCTTCCACTTGAACATTTGATTTAATAGCATAATGTATATATTTCTGCTCAAAAAACCTTTGTTTAAATATCTCCTATCTTAAATAGAAATAGATCTTTTTATTAAAGATGAAATGATTGGTAGTGGGCTAAGTGGCTAATCAGTCATTTCACTAATGCAATTCAGTGCCTAGAGTACAAGAATCTCACTCCTCGTTAGCCCTTACCAACAATCGATCAGGCAATAAATGGTTGGAGATGCAAGAGCGGTTGAAATTTGGAAAGGTATTATATCAATCCATATAACACAATCTATTCCTTTCCACATTGAAGAGATTACAAATAACCGCAAGTAGTTGTTCATGTTTGCTCATGCAATCTAGTCACAGCTATAGTAAGCGTTGAGCAACTCACAGAGAGAGCAATGCTTCACATTGAGCTATCAAAAAGTATATTCAAAGACCTCACTTACACATTGAGCAGCTCAGAGGACAATAAACAGTAAGGCAGATTCTTATCATTGAGCTATATGAAGAACTTTATTATCTAGTTATGTACAATGGTATTCACAAATTTAACCTCATTTACATCAATTTATGATTCAGGTCGTTGACCATCTGGACATCAACTTATGGTACTAATTATGGAAGAATCTCCATTGCATATCACGACTTCATTTTCATCACAGATAAATATATATAGGACAGTGCCGGCTTAGATAGACTTTAAGATTTCGGTTATCTGCACAATCACAGCGAATGTATGTGCTTTACTCTCTGAATCGCTTGCTTCACCCTGGTTGATGGTTCTTCATACAATATTGCAGGGTTATCAAACTCAGGTGCCAAACTTGGCTCCCCAAGAAATGCACGGAATGAGTCTGCCACGGAATATGAAAGTGAATCCAGGTTGTATCCTCCTTCAAGGAAAAATACACAGCGGCCACCACATAGTTCTTTGGCAAGTTGTTTGATATTAGACGCAAGCATGTAGTATGTCCCTGTTGTAAACTGTAGACTGGCTAGTGGATCCAATACGTGACCATCATACCTGGACAAAGATCAATCAAACCCTTGCTAAAGGATGTATAATCTTCTTTATAATATATTAAAACAACCAGGTTTAATTTATATCTACATCCCACCTGATTCCATTATTATATGAACAGAATTATCACATGCCCAACTGATACCTGGACACAGCCCCCTAACATGGCATGGATTTAAGAGAGTTTGGGTTTAGTATGATTGTGTTCATGTCATAATCGTGTTAACCCGTTTATGACACAAAAATATTCATGTCTTATGCGGCTTGACATGCCTAATCCATATATAATGCGTTTATAAATGTTTAATTAATCATATTAACGAGTTAATTCACACTATATAACATATCTATCCTATTTAAATTCATTTATTGAATTATTAATATTTAAGATACATAAAACATCTTATTATTTGTGTTTAAATAAGTTAATCGCGTCTATACAGATTAACTGTGTCATGTCTAAACAGGTTAATTGTATTTAAACGCGTCAACCGTATAATGTTGTGTACCCTGTATAATAAACATGTCATTTCATGTTAAGGACTTTGACATGATTAATTAATTGTATTATGTTCATGTCGACTCATTTATTTGTTATACATGTACTACATGAAATGATTACAACTCTAACACATTAACAGCCATAATTTCACTACCCTTCTCTGGAATTCATTATCTAACCAGAGAGAGCTTCAAAATTTAACTGTCATGGTATTAGAGCATATACTAAACTTCAAGGACGAGGAAAACTTACCCTGCAGAGACGAGGATTATATCTGGCTTGAACCTTTGAGCACATGGCACAATGACTTCATCAAAAACAGTTCTCATGGCAGTGTCACCTGAGCCTCCAGGTAGAGGTAGATTAAGTGTTGCTCCTTCACCAGCTCCATGACCTATCTCATCAATTCTTCCAGTGCCAGGGTAGCTTCCATCCTATACCAACATTGTTTAAATTAGGATTTCATTTATTTGCTACTAGTATTATCTGCATTCAACTTCTAACAGATGCACTCCAAAATCAGAAGAAGACATAGGTGAAAAGTTAGTTCAGCATATCCCTCCTAGCACCAACACTTGAGGGTTTGAACAGAATAGAACAGGATTAGCAACAAATAGTTTGTACAGTCTATAACAATGACATCTAACAAGATACACATTTGCAACTGAAGAGCAAGTTATGGCACAAAAAAATGTTGATATGGACCAGAAAAATTGCTTACTTGATGAGTTGAAAGAAAGAATATATCTGGATCATCCAAGAAGGCATCATTTGTTCCATTCCCATGGTGAACATCAAAATCAATAATAAATATTCGCTTTAATCCATGAATACGCTGAGCATGACGAGCTGCAATAGCCACATTTCCAAAAACACAGAACCCCATAGGACCATTTGGAATAGCATGATGTCCTGGAGGTCTTATCAAAGCAAAACCCATTGGTGGATCTAGTTGGTTTTTTGATGCTGCAACCTGAATATGACATAATTATGTTTGGGTTTTAGCTACTCAGAAACAGTAACTTGCCCATCTCACAATAAGAAAGTATGTGTTAATCTTTTGAGCATAGAGCAGCATTCTCAAATATCAAAGAGTAAGGGAACGCATGCCCCAAAGCATTTTGGTTTTAGCTTTATAGGTATTAATTTTTAATATCTTAGAATTAATTAAATACAAACAATAGTAATATTTGCATTATAATCTGTTTGCCTTCAATAAAATCTTAAATTAATTATTCATCGATTGATTTTGGACATTTGATCAAATAACTAAGTGGCATGTAAGTTACATTGAAGAAGGTAAAACAATGGCCTAGAGCCATAAAAAATAGCCTAATGTGTTAAGCAACCTACAAAAAGGTTGGCCCTCTAGCAACTCCCTACAACCATTAGATCCAACATCAACTACATTAGAGAAGTGGCAAAATGAAGAGAATGACAAATAAGAAGAAAGAAAAGAAAAAATTTCAAAACACCTTTGTACCAGAATGACAGTATAAAAAAAAATAAACTTTAAAAAATGAGCCTCCTGGTATTATGTAAATAGAACAAGCAAAAAGGCTTCTACTCTCTGCTGCAGAGCCTCATCAATTGGCTCATCCTTCCATACAATGACATTTGACCCATAGATCAAAGCATTTTGCAAGCTAAATCTCTGTCCCACTCTCTCTTTCTCTTCCTTCAAGACAGATTCTACTTAGTCTCTCCCTTTTAGCCCCTCTCGAGGCACTATGTAGTGTTTTAGGATCTTTTTGATAAGCCAAATTTCATTTCATCTAGAAACATTACATCAAGATTTCAAGATTCATGGCTATTGTCCATAATTAATTGAACAGCCATGATATCACCCTAATTCCTTTACATATATACCCTGTATTCCTAGCCAATCACTAAACCCTAACTCCCACCTTGAATCTCTAGCAAATAATAAACCCTGGCTCTCATGTGATCAACTTTCTTCTTTTCTCAGCTTTTTTCTCCTCACGATTCTTTCTTAGTCGACAAAGCATGTAACCATAATCATTCTTAGGCACCAAATTAGTATCCAAACTATACTCATACATGATCCACCGACCTACTCGCTACAACACTCTGCCCTCATCGCAACCTTTTCTTGAACCCTAGGGGCTGTACAGCTGACAATCGAGAATATGTTATTGGCTTGCCTGAACCTTCACCCATCCACATACCGATGCTAACAAAGCCATTCATCCTTGAACTGTTCTGAGATTTCTTCTTTAACTTAGTGAAGAAGTAGAGATCGTCACTGTATTGAAGATTACACCCACCAAACAAATTCCATATTTCCCAAGGTTCTTTCTCTCCATACAAGTCAAAATCCTTGATTAGGTTTTGATCAAGATGCAGCATGGACTTGCCAGTGACTTTGCTGAAGAGATAGCACATTAGAACGGAGTCAGAAGGCTCAAACATGAGTCCTAGCAACATGGCAGTAGCAGCATTCCCATCCATCAAAGCAAAAGATTAGCTAAACTTTCTTGCGCAAAACAAAACCCTCGATAGGTTATTGAGCTTGAAGATTTAATTACTCAGGTAAAAAAAGAGTAGCTTGCTTGTCAAGCTATTTTAAAATTATAAAACAATTAATATTCTCATAAATTAAACAAGGTAATTTGATTCGGATATTTCTAGGAAACTAAAATTTGGGTCTTTAGAAAAGACCAAAGTAAAAGACCCAACCCAGCCCAAATATCCCAAGTGCGTGCTCTGGTTTTCTTCTAAACTCAGCCGACTCATATATCCTCTTTTCCTCTATAACTCCAGAGTCTCATATCAAAAATAACTACGCCACCAAAATTGTACAGCTAAGATTTAACAGGACATAGGACTGACCAGATATGTGAGCTGGTGAGAACCAAAAATAGCTAGCTTTATGCCCAAAACAGTGTCACAACCCAAAACAGCATGAACGCCAGCCCAAACCAAAATTTTACAATAACCATGAAAGCCTTTCCCTGATATTCAAACTTAAATTTGATAGTGAACCATGACAATACTCTGTCTACAAAATGTTGTTTCTATATTTTTGTTGAAGTATGGACAGTAATTCATAGGCTCACAGAAAAATTACTCATGGACATATGCCTCACCTATTTGAGGAACAAAGGCATATTCCCCATACAATCAGCTACATGCCTTTGAGGTTCAGCACTCAATTTCATGCACTTTTAGCTATTTTTGGTTCCCTACCTTAAAAATGCGTTTGATTGCTTTAGAGCAAACACTGGTGAATAAAGCTTTCACCTTTTAGAAATGTAACAATTGAAAGTTAAAAGGTTAAGATGAAGTTATCTCAGCTAATAAGAGAAATGATAGATTATCATTCGAGTGACTAACGTTCTAGGTTGAGGCATCACCACTGAATCAACTAAGGCGAGTCCTGCTCCAGCTGCAACAAGTGACTCACAGAACGTCTGCATCATAAAAATGAAGATAAACAAAATATATTTAAAAACCTGAACCCATTTTTGAGCAAAGTACATGCCTTCAATCAATTATTTGTTCAATTTTCTTAATACAAAACAGTCTTAATGTTTAGCTCTTGTAATCACTTGTAAGTGAAAAAACATATGATATTTCAAAACATAGAGATTGTTACATCTGCTATTATGAATCCAATATACTACGCATTTAGAAGAGTATGACTGCTAGGGACAGATCCACAATGGAGGCAAAGGTGACAGCTGCCCCACAGAGATCCTAAAAGCAGTTTGAGACTATCAAGAAAATACCAGAAAATGTTGAGAAATTTTTTACTTCTGTCCCCACTGAATTGGAAAAAGAAAACAATATAGGTATTCTAAAGTATTAACAAGGTGTAAGGAATACAGATACTAACCAATTTTTTTTTCTTTATAAAAAAATGAGAGATTACCATGTAAAGTTATAGTTAGTGAGCTTACATAGTTACAAAAATTTAAAGGGATTTTTTATTTTCTCTGCACTTATAAATGGAAGAGGCATTTTTTAAAGAATTGTGATGTATGAAATACAATTAATGCACCCAGTTAAAAGCACATGATATATTAAATATGTTCATCTTCATTTGTGTGTTCACACGTTGGCCTTTCCTTTAGAATAGCACAAACTTAGCTAGTTGATTTAAATTAGTTATGCAAACAGTTAGTCAAGACTATACATAAAACTATAATGTACCAATTGGTAAATTTATTTTAAAGTTTGTTTTGATATGGGAAATTGACATTTCATCCAACGATAACATTTTCTCTTGTGAAGAATGTGAAAAAGCTTGTTTAACAAAAGGGGAAATCTTGTTACATACATTGAGTAAGACATATTTAGAAGTATTGCTAGTGAAATAAGAAAAAGCTCTTGCAATGTTTGTAGCGAATCTGTGTGGAAAAATCACAGAGTTTTGCTTCAATATAGGAAAGTAGATTTTATAGTCCATGGTTTATCTAACATCTAAAAGTTTTGATTACTAATAAGACAAAGAAACATTTTGTATAATGTGTTCATACATATTTTTCATAAGTTAGGATGCCACCCCATCCACTAGATAGAAATCCTAAATGCATCTCTGTTAACTGCCTGTACGTTTCCACAAGCTTAGGAAAGAAAAACAAGAACATGTAACACAATATACTGACCGTGGGAGTAGCATATGTTGGTCCAGAGCCATCAATTACAATAAGACCCTGCTCGGAAGCCCGATCCATAGCCTATAAGTCGAAGCATGTAACATATGGAGTTTTACTTTTCAAATAATAAATGGAAAGGGAAAGGTAAAGCACATGACTAAGAAGCCACCTTTTCAAGGCCTGATACATAAGCTTTTGCATGAACACTTGCAATGTCATCAGCTGAAGCAAGCTTAAAATTTTGAAGTTCAAGTATGTCTGAGCCACGAAACTGACATATGAAAGAAAAATTAATACAAAGGAAATTGTCAAAATAATATCATTACAGACTTGTGTTGAGCTTTCTACTCTCAATCGCATTCAGTTAAATTTGCTACAAACTTCACATCTCTACTATAAAATTTCTTTTAAAAAAAAAAAATTCACACCTCTTTCATACACAGTTCATTTCCAGGAAATGAAAAAATTAATGTCTTTCTTATGGAGGGGCTAAGATCTGAGAGCACCCTTGCTTCAGCCATTAATGCAGTGAATCATTGTTTTTTACCTTTCATTTCCAATAAAGAAAAGGAAAAGGAAAATATCAATTGATCAAAAAAGCTGTAGACAACTAACAAAAATAACACTTTGTTGACAGGGGCAGTTCTGTCACCAGCAAAATCTGTGTCCTTTAAGTACTTACCACAAAAAATAAATTTGTATCAGGCAACATAAAGACACAACAATTTTAAAAATATATTCAGTCCTAGGCTCAAACAAAATGTCTCATAATTGATATTCTCTTTAATAAAATGCGAAAAATGTTTTCCAGAAACTAACAAATTATACTTTTCTTTCTAACACCCAACCTTAACACCTGGTGCAATGTGCAATGAACACCACTTTGACTGTTAGAACTGGTGATTTCATGGCAATGGTGGCAAATTGTATTATAACCTATTTCATAAGGAATGACAAAACTTTTTGATATTCATGCATATACAACCTTATAATGCTCTTTAAACTGCACAGAAAACAAAGGATGCCATCACAGCATAGGGTTATCATAATATCAATCAAGCAGTGTGTAATGTGTTCCTAGATTCAAATTCCAAAGACAAAGATAATGGGTAAAAGGTTCAAGTGTGAAAAATGTATAAACAAGGAATTTGAACTCAAATGACACAGAAAAAAACAGTGACATAAAATGATACAGTTCAGTACCTTTGAGGTAAGCTCCATCTTTGCAAGAGCAGTCACAATTGCAGGAACTCTAGCATTTGATTCAGGATGTGACTCCTATAGCAGCAAGAAAACCACAATAAAAATGCAAATCTCAGAACAATTCATTATGTTTAACCGATTACATATATGGAGGATCAAATAAATTCACTATCTTAAATTTTAATGGAAGATAAACAGCATAATCAAAAACAAAAACTTTGCTTGCTCAAGAATGGAGAGCTTGACTGAAACAATCACATTCCACAGAAGACTATTTTTCAACCATTCTAAGTTTAACCTACTTGAAAGATTATATACTACTTGCCTCCAAAACTACAACCAGCCCACATTTTGAGAAAAATGCAAAGACAGCAGAACATAGTTACATCATATTTTAAATTACATGAGAAGAGTAAATAAATTAGCAGAATGGGAATATCCTATCATATTTTAAAATTATTTTCTTGCATGAGAAATGTAAACCTACCACAAGGCTTTCTACTAAAATGTCCAAAATAGAAGAAAAAAAGGACGAGCTTGGAAACAGGTAAATGAAGAAGAATGCCCTCAAACATAAAGAAAACCTCATAACCAGTTTAAATCATTTAGAGTTGCCATTAAAATGGGAATCTAAGTGATTTTTTTTTTATAAAGACAGAGAAAAGAAAAATTATATAAAATTGGAGAAATACATCAAAAGAGCTCCAGCTGATTTACAATAGCTCAAGCCATATGTCAAACATTTGGACGATGAACTTGATTTAGGACCTCTTTAATTAGGTAGAAAAGCTGAAGTTCAAACATGAAATGCATAGAAACTTGTGTCCTAAACCTAAACCAAGATCTCTATACCAAAAGAAAGAAAGAAAAAAAAAACCTTGACCAACATCAAGTTATCCCCAAATATAAAAACCTTAGAGAACCAGAAAGCATGCTATAAACTATTTACCTAAGAAATTTATAACACTAAACTCGCTTATCAGGAGGAAAGCCAACAGCTTGAATAAATATACCTTGTTATGACCCAGGGCTGGAGCCACAGCATAAATCACTTTCGCATTACACAGCTGTTTTACGGATGGCAAAGTATCGTTCTCCTCTGTGCTATATGAACAAGAAACTAAAGTTTTGATATTTTTTGAGAAGCATTTCCTTCCTGATATCGAATGCTTCCAAAAACGTCCATGCCCTGAAAGCGTTGGTATTTAGACTAAATCTGTTATGATTATTCCACTTGAGCACATGATTTCGCACCAAAAACATCACATGTTCTACAATAACCAAAGTTGGTTTTGATAATTAGAACTACACAGCCGTAGTAACATCAACACTCTGGTCGGAATTTGGTTAGAACAAAATTTTATTTATTTTTCTATTTTTTTAATTGTCTTCCTTCTAATTTTCCATTCCAAGGTCCAACAAGCCTTGTTGTCGTCATAATGTTTTCCAACCCAAAACCATAGATAGCTAAATTAACATTGAGGGCCTTGAGGCTTTCTCCCAACAATATAAAATAAAACAGAATGAAGAAAAAACAGTTCAAATCCCCATAGATCCATAAAAAATATAAGAAAATAACTTTAACTGTCTCCTGTTTCAATGAAAAAGCCATAACATATAATACCCAAAATTCCCTGTTGGGCCTTTCTATACTGAGACTGTAAAGACACAAGAATCCATGGCTTCCCTATCAATTCTGAAAAAGAATTTAAAGCAAAGCAATGAGTTCATGTTAACAGGAAGACAAAAGAGGGAGGTGGGTACCTGCAAAGGATATAGAGCGAAAGGTCTGAAGCTCCATTGGATGACTGTGAGTGGCGCACAGTTTCAACTTCCAACTATGATATATCCGTTGGAGGTCTTGGTGGCTGACAATTTTTTTTATTAATGGTTATTTTTATCACAAAAAAAAGGAAAATTTTGATGGAAATTGGAATGATTTTTTGGTGAGAAAATTATAATTGATCTATTTTTTTAGACATTCTAAAAAATAAAAAATTAAATTAAATTGCCTTCATTTTTATATTTTTGTCGTATTTTTCACTTTTTAATAAAAACTTTTTTAACCACTTTTCTTTTTTTTTTAAATTAAAAGGTTGTGGAGTACTAATTTTTAAAAAAATTAAATTTTAATATAAATAAATTTAAATTAGATTCTTTTACATTCCAACAAATCAAATAAAGACAACAAAGAGATTAAAGAAATTCTAATTATGTGATAAGTAATAAGAATTAAAAAAGGCAAAGAATAATAAAGAAAATAATAAATTTTCAATCAATTTTAATTATATAACAATTCTTTTAAATTTAATTGTGAATTTAAAAAGCTTTAACGTCCATACATGACATAATAATTTTATATTTTAAAAAAATCCAATTTAGGCTTTCAATTAACACAAATCTCTCCATTTTTATTATAATTTTTCTTCTAGTATCAAAACTTTCCAAGCCACTCATAGCAATTAGCGGAATCAAAACAAAATTTTTTGCATACTTTATATTATATATAATATAAAAAAGATAGATAAAATTTTTTATTATAAAATACTTTAAAAAATCTTTTAATTATTTAAAAATATTCATACAAGCCTTTATTATTTGATTGCATTTAATCATATTTTATATTTTGTTTTAAATCAAATAAACTATTGTGATTAATGATTGATTAACAGTTATTAGTCAAAATTTTACTTATCGTTTTATGTCACATGATATTGACATAATAAGTTAACATATTATAATAAATAATGACATGGCATACAAGTGTAGCATGTTAACATAATTATATAATATTTTTTATATTTCAAATCAATATCTTTAATCCCTTTATTTGTTACACTGAGAGCAAAATTTGAGTTTTGCCCTTTCTTTGTTTTCCTTGTAAAAATGAGAGCAGAATTTGAGTTTTTTTTTTTTTTGGTTTTTTTCACAGTAAAAGAAAATCTTACCTTGCATGGATGAGGATAGAAAAAGACAAATTCATGTTTTCCTTGCTAGAACAAACAAGCAGAAGGTCACCATTTATTAAGTCTTTGCTTGTAGAGAAAGAAAAAGAAAATAAGAGATAAAAGATTAAAACTAAATATGTATTAATTAGTAATTGAAAAAATCGACACGTAGCACGTTGTGAGAGAAAGGGCATAGAATGAGGCATCACTTAAGAAAGGAGGATTTGAATTTTTTTTTACAAAAAATGATATTTTAATAAATAATAATTAATCAGTCATTAATTATGAATTTTTATTTTATTTAAAATATAAATATAAAAATTTGATTAAATATAATTAAAAAATATTTTTTAAAAAAATTTAATTTTTTTCAAATATTATATTAATTTTTTTAAAATAAATTATAATTTCTTTAAATGTTAGACAAAGGTGACTAGTTATATCACGAAGCCCTTTATAAAGAAATTGGGTAGAACATGGGCCGAATTATCCCATCTCCCAACCGAACAAGTCCGCCAGTTTGGGACAAGCATCAGGTTTTAACGTTTTATAAACTGAAAAAGAAAATGTTAGGATAATCTTGAATTGTGATTTAATTAGGATTGTTTAATTTTAATTAAATTAGTATATCTTATAAAATAGTCTTTAAATCTAGTTAGATTAGAATAATAATTCTTAATTCTATTAGGATAAGATTCATAATTATATTAGGATAAGGTTATTGTATTTGACACTATAAAAAGACCCTATGAGTTAAAGAATAAACATCACCTATATTTAAAGAGAGTGATTTAAGTGTACGTGGGATAAAGGTTATAAGTTTGATACTGTTCTTGTAATTTCTTGATTTTTTTCTTAGTGGATTTTTCTCTATTGCTGTGCCCGTGGACGTAAGTTATAAAAAGATCGAACCACGTAAATTCTTATGTTATTGTGGGTGTGCTTGATTTCTTTCTTTCTTTATTCTATTGATTGAATAAGGTCTTGGGTAATTTTTTAGAAACAATTCCGCAATTTCCCAACAGAAAACAAATAACTAATTTTTTTCCCCTCATTTTCTATTCCAAATTTTTAATGTTGCATACATCACACTACTTTGGCATACATTAATAGATATTTTGAACCCTTTAAATATAGATACTAAGTGTGCAAATTCAAATTAAAAATAGATGCATGGGACAGGCACTGAAAGCAAAATTTATCTAAGCTATATTATTGCCTTTGACGATATATATATATATATATATATATATATATATATATATATATATANCTTTGACGATATATATATATATATATATATATTATATATAATATAATATAATAATATATATAGCTAAGCAAAATTTACCAAGGCATTATTAATATTCACTTCTCCAACTTGTGTGTTTTATTTTATTTTTTTTGCTTAGCTGAAGTTAAAGTCATGTACCCATTTCTGAAAGCGGTAGCATTGCATGTTTATGCTGAGTTACCATTTGGATTTTTGTTCATTTATTATATTATATATCAGTACCACGGATGAGATAACTAACCAGACTTGGATTTTCAACCTAAAAATAGAAGTTTTCGGATAGACAAACAAAGAGAAATTGTTAAAGGGATCACAGGATTTTTTTTTTTTTTGTTGTTGCAGGGACCCCTGCAGCTCTCTCAGTCTCTATCTAATGAACTTGATTTGTTTTTATTATTAGTCAAGTTTGATCTCGTGAATTGTAGCAGCTTACATTTGGCATATGACAGTACATTTAAGGTGTACTGATCTTGTTGTGATGCAAGAAATCAAAGCAACACCGAGGAAAAAAATGGTGGGTTTTTTAATTTGTTTTATATGGATAATAAGTTGAATCAAGTTGTTTTCTTCTTTTCATGAATTGGTGTGTGTGTGTGTGAGAGAGAGAGAGAGAGAGAGAGAGAATGGGACTTGGTTTTTTATGCTTAAATATCTCTGTTACAAGTTTTGAGGACAATAGCTCAGAGCTACAACTCAGTGAAGACAGCAAAGAAGACAGCAAAGAATGAATCCTCAAAGTAAAGTAGCACTCTCTTTTTCTGTTTTATTATGATGAAAGGATGAGGTTCTGCGAATGGGGTAGGGCTCCAGGACTAGGAGATATTTTCCCACTAGCTTGAATCTGTTACAGATCAGTCTATACATGGATTAATTGTTTTTATATAACCAGCCTTATATTTCCATCCTCATCCAGTGTCTGCTATGGTGGATATGTGATCATACATATTTAGTTATATATGCTTAGTCATAGTCAACTTCAGCAAAGCTCAAAACCTCTCATCAATGGTGTAAAGCTTGTTTCAAAAGGGTAATTATATCAATGGTAAGAACTTTCAAACAAATAATTATCTCTTGTGTAGCTGAAAACCCAACAAGTAATTCCTCATGTACTGAAGAACAATCCCTCGATAAAACTCCATTGTTTCAACAACAATATTCAAGACAGCTCAAGATTTAACCATGAGAATGCATTCAGGATTTAAGCTGTACACAAACCAGTTGTTGACCATATAATTGATGCTCTAACTACTGAATCTATTTTTAAAAAAAAAATTGAAAGAAATCATCATTTTTCCTTTTTCTATATATCATGGAATAATAATAGTGGACAAAGACAAGTTATCTTATTCTTACGTATCAATTGCAACTATAAATTTTTTCAATTTTTTTATTATTATTCTGATATTGAATTGCTCTTGGCTCTTGATTGCCTTTGACTCATACATACGTTTTTCTGTCTTGATTATACTGGAAAAAGATGCAGTCATACTTGATTGTCCAAATTTGGTACAATCAAGAAGGTTAAACCTTGATTAAAATAAGGCTACTAATTTAACTTAGACTTATAGCAGGCTGGTGGTCTTACCTAAACACCTGTTTTAGCTCATCATCTGCTAATAAAGACAGTTTGATTACCTGACAAAAAATAATACTGAAAATTTTTTCTTACTATTGTTTTCTTCCAGATTGTTGACAGCCTACCCACCAAGCAACCAAATGGCCATTCAGAAGCATCAACCGACCTGTTTTACTTAACTATACCATTTTCTGCAACTTTTTTTTTTTTTTTAAAAAAAATTTAGAACTTTAATCATAAACTATGCAAATGGTTTGTTTTCTAGTGTAGAATTGCACTTATCTCCATTCCAAGCAATGCTTCTTTGTACGGTTTATATTTATGTATTGCAATGAAGCATCATGTAAGTTGAGTGTTTAGAGATAAAGAAGACAAGTATTATGTATCTGATGATTGATGAAGGAAATATTTTTACAGCCACAATAAGGTGTCTGGTATGAAACATTCATGTGCTAAGGTCTGTGTGGTACTGAATTATATAGCCTGTGCCAGCAGCTATGATCACTACTTCAAAACCCAAAAGATTTTGTTCCTCATATGAAGAAGGGCAAAGCAACAACAACAAAAAAAAAAAAAAAAGAAAAGGAAAAGAAGAGTGGGAAAAAACAGGAATCACATTGCTCTTGCTGTATGCATGCTTTGGTTTGTATACTAACAAGGGAATTGAGGAGTACTTTATTTCTTGTACCAAAAATATTAATGTTATTTTCGATCTTAAACTAAGTAATTGGACTTGTTCTTGTCAATTTAATTAAATTTTGAAAATCATCCAACTTAATTTTTTGTTTCTACTCTTTTAAATCAGTTTAAGTTTTTGAGATAATTAGTTATGTAATTTAAAATATTTGTAAAATAGATGGGAAAATATAGCAAAAAGGACTGATTTTATGAGGTACTAAAAGAGAAGTTTGGTTGAAGGAATAATCATTGATTGATTGTGGAATAGCATGGAGGGAAATTAACTGACTGTTTGGTAATTTAATTGATGGAATAATTTTTTATTCCTCTCTGTCTCCTTGGGCCATGATTTTTTTGGGTACCCACGTCCACATGATAAAGGTTAGGGGACGGGTTCACGGGCGGAAGTCTGTGTAATAAAGCAAAGTGGATTGAAAATGAGGTGGGAGAAAGTGGGGTCCATCCTGATTGACCCGCCAGAGAGATAAAAGCCAGTTCACGGGTGCCATCTCAAGCTCTCGTTTATTCTATTTAACATTGATTCTTATATTTTTGGGTTTTTCCTTTACGAAACCAAAAATTAACAAATATTACTTAAAAGAAATAAAAAAAGGGGTACAAGACAAGTTGGCTTTTCCTATGAAAACTCACCAGGAAATTTGAGGCCAGCAAAAAACGAAAGATCTTTTTCTCTTGCTTCTCATCCACAAAAAAGATTCATCCTATATATTCACATCATGCATGTTTCGTCCTTTCATATCATTGCAAGTATTATAATGTTTTTCAATGGCAAGAACTGAACACTGAATTTCGGCTCAGAATTATCAAAGGGATATATATTGTTAATGATTATCCTAATGTCACTTAGTTAACATTATTATTGAGAATAATATATCTTCATCTTAATTTATAGTTTGAGAATCACTGAATGGTCTGTCAACTATTAAGGAAACTCGTTACCAAACCCCATGCTTTTAATAGCCAAAGGTGAAAAATCTCGTTTCCATCTCTGTAAGAATGAGGTTTATCACAGAAAAAGATGGAGCTCAAAGGATCTAACCGCGCCATGCATGTAAACAGATGCAAAGAAATTAGGTGGTATATGCTTTTATTCAACCCACGCCATGCATCATGATTGAATTCTTGCAAACATCTTCATTCTGTTTATCAGCTAATAAAGCACTGCTCATTGACTTTTAAGATAGCTTTGGATAAACAAAGATGTTACTGATTTGATCTTAATCTGGAGAATTTGAGGCATATATATATATATATAATTGGAAAGGAATTCCTTTCGTTTTCAACCACTGTGGTTTAATTTGATTACAGCCACAAGTTAGAGAGTCGATGGGGACCATTGTTTTGATTTTTTTTGTCTAATTTCCCAGGGTCCTACATGCAGGTGCCTTCCCGAATTGCTAGTGATACGTACGTATCAGCCTTTGCAATTTACTTTCTTAATTCCTATAATTCTCAGGTATGTGTATACTCGAAAACAAGATACATTTATATCTAAGACTAATGATTATGTTAATGAAATTTTCTTGTATTACCATGACTATGTTTGATTCATTAGAATTTAAATCTCAAAATGTACTTAAAATGTATACCACGTGAGGTATACAAATTTTTCATGACAGATAACAGAGAGTAATAGCTTATCTAGGTAGAACATTTGCACGTGAAACGACGTAAACAATTCAAGAACAAACTTCATTGCAGCATGTTTGAGTTAAACCATTTGCTCCACACACCTAGTTTCACTGATAAGTTGAGGCCAAAACCTTGGAATAAAATAGAAGCATTTTACATTTAAATAATTGGAATTTTTCTGGTACTTATTTTCAGTACAAGTTGAAGCTGAGAGAAGGTGGGGGAGTAAACTTGAGAGAGAGAGGGAGAGAGCAAAAAAAAAAAAAAAAGAATCTGAGAGCTTTCTTCAATGAAGAAACAAGGTTGTGAGATTGAGGTGGTTGGTATCAACTACAGGATCTATAGACAAAAGGGAGAAAACCCTTTTAAAATCTTCAACAAAAACCAGCAGCAAGTAAAGCAGCAAGAAGTTGATCAAGAACTACAACAACAGCCATCATCGAAGTTTGAAGAAGCATGCCCTGGAATCCGACATGTCTTAAAGGATGTAAACTGCAAAGCAAAACCATGGGAAATCCTCGCCATCGTTGGTCCAAGTGGAGCAGGAAAATCTTCCCTACTTGAGATCCTTGCTGGGAAGCTCACCCCACAAAGTGGTTCCATTCTCGTCAACCAAAGCCCCATTGATAAGGCTCAGTTCAAGAAAATCTCTGGCTATGTCACCCAGAAGGACAACCTCTTTCCCCTCCTTACAGTTGAAGAAACCCTCATGTTTAGTGCCAAGTTACGTTTAAGGCTTCCTCAAGCTCAGATGAGCGCCAGGGTGAAGTCCTTGATCCAGGAACTTGGATTGGGCCACGTAGCCATGACTCGAGTTGGCGATGATAGGGTCCGAGGGATATCTGGTGGAGAAAGGCGCCGGGTTTCTATTGGTGTTGATGTGATTCATGACCCGAAAGTGCTAATTCTTGATGAACCAACTTCGGGTCTTGATAGCACATCTGCACTCCAAATTATTGACAAGCTCAAGGTCATGGCCGAAACCAGGGGAAGAACAATAATTTTAAGCATTCACCAGCCCGGTTTTCGCATTGTGAAGTTATTCAGTTCTGTACTTATGATGGCTAATGGCTCAGTTTTGCATCAAGGTACGCTGGATCAGCTTGGTGCAAATTTGAGGGAAATTGGATTGCAGCTTCCTCGTCATGTTAATATGATTGAATTTGCCATCGAGTCTATTGAAGCTATTCAACAACAGCGAAAGAGACAGCAAGAAGTGCAAGCACAGATGCTTTCTGCTCCATCACTCCAAAGGAAAGGCGAAGAAGTTGAGAGCGGAAGTGGCAAGTTTACCCTTCAACAGCTATTTCAGCAATCCAAGGTTGTCGACGAAGATATTGTCAATGTTGGGATTGACTTCCCAAGAGATTTTGCCAATTCAAGGTTGCAGGAAACCATAGTTCTCACCCATAGGTTCTCGAAAAACATTTTCAGAACCAAGGAGCTGTTTGCATGCAGGACAATTCAAATGCTGATATCCGGGCTTGTTTTAGGCTCCATCTTTCATAATGTCAAGGATGATCTTCCTGGAGCACAGGAAAAAGTGGGTTTGTTTGCATTTATATTGACATTCTTGCTTTCTTGCACCACAGAAGCACTGCCAATCTTTTTGCAAGAAAGGGAGATTCTAATGAAGGAAACCTCATGTGGAAGTTACAGAGTTTCATCATACGCCATCGCTAACGGGCTTGTTTATCTACCCTTCCTACTCATCCTAGCAATTTTATTCTCAGTTCCATTATACTGGCTCGTGGGACTAAATCCAAGTTTCATGGCATTCATGCACTTCCTGCTGTTGATTTGGTTGATTCTCTATACCGCAAATTCAGTTGTGGTGTGTTTCAGTGCTCTTGTGCCTAATTTCATTGTTGGGAATTCAGTGATATCCGGCGTGATGGGGTCCTTCTTTCTGTTCTCCGGCTACTTCATATCAAAGCATGGGATTCCCAAGTTTTGGGTTTTCATGCATTACATATCTCTGTTTAAGTATCCTTTCGAAGGGTTTCTGATAAACGAGTTCTCAAAATCAGACAAGTGCTTGGAGTACATGTTCGGAAGTTGCTTGGTGACTGGAGAGGCAGTGCTTAGAGAAGAAGGGTATGGGGAAGAAAGCAGGTGGAGGAATGTGATCATAATGGTGTGCTTCATCTTGGTTTACAGGTTCGTATCTTATGTCATTCTTAGATGTAGATGCTCGCAGAGGAGTCTCAGGGCAGCACTTTCTTGAAGAATCCTCTCTTTCTCTCCCTCTCTCTCTCTCTCTCTCACGTGTATGGTAACAAGATGGTTCACATGATTTTGGAATTACATAAGATAGCAGCCAAAGGGACAAAAAAATAATAATAATGTTAGTAAGAGATTTATAGATAAAGAAATGTAATAGCCACCTGCAAATTGTTCTAACATGTTCCCTCAACCCCCCCCTAGCCCCCCTGCCCCTCCTCTTCTCTTGTTTTCGAGGCTTGTTTTAGTATTGTCTATTTGTTTTATTTTTTTTTCAAGCCACAATGTACAACTCTTCTTGAATTTGATCTCTGCCAGAGAAAACAGTTCAATGTGTGCAAAAAATTATTGCTCTCTACATCCCATTTTATATATTTTTATTTGATTTTCACAATTTTTTAAAAAAAGTTAATTTTAATGAATTTTGATAGGGTTCCTTTGAAAGAAAATAAAAGATTTTTGTAGCCAGGTGTCAACTGACATGGCATCTAAAATGCCAGCATGGCCAAATGGGACTTAGGGATGGTAAAACTTCCTACCAGCTCCCACGTACCCACCTGGGCATTGGGCGGGTCAGGTTTTCGAGTATAAATTAAAGTGGCTGGAAAACTTGACCCAGGCCTGTATATGACACAGTGGTAACCACCCATTTGACACCCTTAACAAATAGAGTAAGTTATTTCAAGGACATGCTACCAAGAAAGGACAATGGTTACTCAACACACGAAGATATAATTGGCTCGAGTTAGAATCAAGGTTATCCCACACAAGAGGTGGAGAACCTTGGAACAAATATTTATTCTCACACAAGAGGTGGAGAACCTTGGAACAAATATTTATTCTTTCTGTTTCTTTCCTCTTGTTCCTATTATGAGAAAAGAATCTAATAGTGTGTGTGAGAGATAGACAAAGCAAGATCTGAGGAATTTCAGAACATGTGACGCTGCAGCGTCACCATTTAGAACAAAATCACTTTTAAAAAACAATTACCGAACAACAGCTCTAGATGGCAAATTGTTTGGTGTAAGGATGATTCAGATCACTCTGCTCCTCATAGGCTTCTTGATCACCAGTATGTAGCATATTAAGCTCACGTCAGTTATCTTGCAAGAGTTTTGAGAATCAAACAGATATCCTCTTCCAAGGATATGTTATACCTTTCACCATGAAATTAATCAATCCAGCTACAACCAGGTTGCTTGATAACTCCTCGCTTTCTAGTCAGCTTCCTTACTAAAATAACAAGTCTCCATCTTTTAAGGTGAGCATACATGATACATGAATGTGAGAAGAACATTAGTTCAGGGTTACTACTTACCAAGATCAAGTTGTAAAAGCTTCCCGATACATACTTCCCTAAGATAATGTTGCCATGTACTTTATACGCACCAAGCAAGATCCCCTAGACAGCAGCATCAGGCTTCAAGAAATATTGCCTCTTATCAAATTCTTTGCTTCATTGGGGCAGCCAGCTCGATTAGGGAAATCAACCATGCAAGTATAATGATCTTCACGATACCAAACCATGATCCGTGCTGATACAGGAGACCCAGTATAAACATCACGTTCACCTATTAAAATATCGTGTGCAATGATCTTTTACTGTCCCATGTTCCCCACTCATCAACTTTGCCTACATGTCAAGAGCAGACCCCATATAAACATCAAACAAATATCCAGTTTTCAATATCAAATCATGGTTTTGAGCACACATTTTCACGTCCTTTAATTCCGCCCAAATGCATTACCACTACCTAATGAGCATTTATTAAGCAGAAAACCCTCTCTATGCATCCTCACGAAATAACAAAGAGCTTCTTTTGAATCTATCTTCCGGAGCAAAGCAAACCCTGACATTAATGAATTCCATGAGCACCAATCATGCTCAGGTAACGACCCAAAGTCCACATACCTTCATAATGAAACCCCATTTGAGTTACATATTTATGATCGAGTTCAAAGAAAAAAAAACTCCTGGGGCATATTATCAAATAACATCGAGGAGCCACATTTCCCATAGACATCAATGAGCCAATTGACGATAAAAGTCTCTGAAGCAAAATGGAATTTGCTGATATCGAGAACAAACTTAGATTGGATGTATGAGTAATCCAAGAGATTAACAGAGGCAGAGGATTCAGGCAATGAGAGAGAGAGAGAGAGATAACCCGCAATTTGTTTCAGCAAATCCACGTTTTGCCATTCAGTTAATTCTAAAGAAAAAGGATGTTGGGTTGGGTTTTTTTTTTTTGGTTTTCTGCGCATCTTCATGACCATTTGTTCAAATGAAAATATGATTTTCTGACTTTACCATTGTTTGCCGTAGCTCTTTACAACAAATTTTAAATAACCGTTGCCTCCCGCGTTTTCTAATAATTGCCCGTTGCTTGGTGGGTTTTTTTTTTTTTGAGGGGTAATTTTATTTATTAGTTTTATTAGAGAAAATTTTATATGGATTATTTGGAAAAGAATTAATTGGTTAATCTTTAGATAAAAAAAGATTAATAAAATATATAACTAAAATGTAAAGGTCAAAATATCTTAGCAGTCCCTGTATTAATGCATTTTCTTCATTTTAGTCCCTCTCCTAAAAATCATAACAATTTAATTTTTTAATTTTAGATATTATTTCAATTTAATCTCTCTAACATATTCCTTCCGAAATTATCTTTCACAAAACTAATATTATTATTAACATGACATTGATATGACACTGCTTTTTGATGTGACATGTGAGATGGATTGAAAATGTTTATTTTGGCATGTTAATATGACAATGTCACGTGGCACTAACATATTGATGTAAATATGCCACGTGGCATGTCAAGGAAGGCACCACGTGTCATACTCTCTTTCAACATCCATCCATGTCATATCACATAGTCTGTTCATAGGGTGGCACGTTGCATGATAAGAGAGCGATATGTATCTCTTTTTTATTTTCTCTAAAAATATTAAATACTTGTAGAGTTTCAAACCCAAAACTTTATGTAAAAACAACGAATTTCTTACCACCTACTTTTATTTACATATTGCTTTTGTTTTTTTTTTTTTTCTTTCTCTCCTTTCTCCTTCTTCCGGATCGAAACGTCGTCGTCGGTCGCCAATCGTCAATCATTGGACGTCGATCGACGATCACCGGACATGCCATGCCATGACCTTGACCAGTGACTGTTGACCGACAATCGACGACGACGTTCGATGACTTGCAGCTAGTCCTTGAGGGAAAAGGTGAGAAGAGAAGGAGAAAACAAGAAAAAAAAAAAGGAAAAAAAAAGAAAAAAAGAAACAAAAACAATATATAATAAAAGACAAGAGCCTAGAGCAAGTGGCAAAGAACTTGTTGTGCTTAGATGAGGTTTTGGAGAAAATGTATAAGTACAAGAATTTTTGAAGTATTTTGACCAAAATGTAAAAATCAATAAGATTTTCAATTAGTATATTAATAACATTAATATAAAACTTAACTAAAAGGTAATATTTATAAACAAAATTGAGCCAATAATTTCTAAACTTTTTAATACCACTTCGTAAGAATTACTGAAGTATTTTGACCAAAATAAAAAAATCAATAAAATTTTCAATTAAAATATTAACAACATTAATATAAAATTTAACTAAAAGGTAATATCTATAAACAAAATTTAGCCAATAATTTTTAAACCCTTAAATACAACTTCGATTTAATTGAAATTTGAAAATAAATATATATTAATTATATAAATTTATTTATGAAATTTAAAATTTTACTGTCGATGAATTCTTTTATAATAAAAAAAATTGAATTGTTCAAATTAATGCAATCCACTGTTATTGTCCCAACTATTTATCAAACCTAATAGTTTATTGCGTAGTTCCAAGATGAGGCTATCGTTTCATGGATATAAATGAATCTATAGTTCCAAGATGAGGCTATCGTTTCATGGATATACCAATGAATCTATAAAGGAGATAATTCAAGTTGGACCAATAAATTATTGTCAAATTACGTAGGATATATAGTTGGGATAACCAAAGATAATACTAATAAATATAACAAAATTTTAAAGATATACAAATATTGGTAGTGATCTAATCAAAATTCCCTTTTGAGTTGTTATCTTCTTTAACATATATATTTGATTTGGCTTGCAAATGTTAGTCCAATTCTGAACTTGTCGAGGTAGTGAGGACGGTCTATCATAGCCTAGCTCAACCTATTTATTGTTTCCACATTTGGCTTTTGAGGTGGGTACCTCTTCCTTGTTCAAAGGGGAGGGTCTGGTTCAACCTACAAGAGAAAAAGCCATGTCCTCCGTGCATTAGCTGGCACAATATTTGACTCTGACCCTTTGTTTCCATGAACATCACAAAAAACAAAAAATAGCATTAAACGCCCCTTACCTCTCTAATTCTATGTATTAAATTAAACCAATCCTACTTAATCACTTATACTCTTTATTTTATTATAACTCAATAAAAAAAATTTTAAAACTCATTTAATCTCTTACTGTTATGAGTTTCGTAACATTTTATTTCATACAATTATACAAAGCTCTCGTTATAATAACTTTTTCATTTGTAGAGGAAAAAGAACCATCTTTAAAACCTACCTCGATTCTAAATTTCAAATAAAAAGTCTTGAGTTAGTTAAATTTTGATATCACTTGTTATAAATACACATTACTTGTAAGTTCAAAAGTCATCTCACCTTCTAATGAAGTGAGAGCTATGACACATGGGCATACCTATTATAATTGTATAAAAAAATATATTTTAATTAATATTCATCTTTATATGTCTAAAGATTTCTCTCTGATAAACTTAATTTGATTCAAACTTTTCATGAACAGAATAGTAAATACACCCTAAAAGATTTTTTTTTTAAGTGCAACCAATAATTATAGATTAGGTGTGCACTCAGATTTCTCTGACTTTGAATATGAACGTTTTCCACACGGGTGAACACCAAATATGAGTCAAGAGCAAAGACTTTCCTTTGGTCAATAACATCGCTACCTGGCTGCCACTAGTTTACAAAAGAATTTGACCTAAAATATGGCAAAGAAGCCAAAGATGTAATACAAATTTCAAAATAAAAGAAATAAAAAAAAAAAGAAAACAATTCAGAGCTCCAAAAGCATGAATCCAATGATGCGTATGACACAACATAAATTGAAAACCGATTGTTAGAAGAAAGCACCCCCTTAATCCCAAAAAACTACTTTCAAATTGTAAAAAGACACACCATTAAATTACTAATAAGCTTTTTGCACTAAGAAGTCTATTTTTATTCGAATAAATTAATTTTAATGAGTCACGTAATAATTTTTTTAGAATAGAGAGAAGAAGATATGGATTTTATTTAATAAATCAAATGTTCAAATGCAATCACATTTAATGTTATCTCATGCTAAAATGTCTATTGATTGATTACTCAATCAAAAATAATATTATTAATTAATTAAGATTACGTATTTATCATAACATATCATTAATATAATATAATATAAATGGTATTAGAGCACACGTGGTCTATGAATTTCAGACAAATAGGATTCTACTTAGTTACCCTTTTTGCTGCAACAGGAGGGGCAGATGTTGATTGCCAGCTTACATGCGTGCTCTGCAAGATTGAAAACCAAAACTTGATTGCTCATGTTTTAACCATGAATTCGTTGGGACTAAATCTTGCTCCAACGTGTCCTTATTGACAATTTCGGAAGCCATTGCATTGCATGCCTTCCTTGAGGTCTGCGGTGAATAGGGTAGGCAATGTCCATGACCACATATAAAATCAAAGCAGAAGAGTCAAAATAAAGAATTTTTCTATAAGGGAGAGAGAGAGAAAGAGATTGCAGGATGACATATGGAGAAAAATTGGAAATTTTACAGCTTACTAGTATCCCATCTGGGACGGCAATGACTTTAGGCACCCTCTAACTTCTATAGGGAAAATGACAGAAGAGAATCATGCTTTCCCTTTGAAACAACTTCTCGTATCTCTGTCCTCTCACATCCCAACTCCAACTTCACTCGGTCCTTAGCAGAATCATGCTTCATCACCGGCGTGAAGTTGCCAAAAACCAGATTTCTTCATTCAATCCTGCCTATCAGATACATAGCAATCGTGATGGAACAGGGGATATTGAATTTGATTTCTGGAGGGCACGTAAAACCTGGTATTATGACACCTTGAGCAGCGTAGATGGGTGTGAAATTGAGTTTCAAGTTCAAGCATGTGTGAAGGAAAGGTTTGGCGATTGCTCCTCGCCGTTATGGAGAGCCAATAAGGTGACAGATGCTTCTCCTCTGCTTCCAAACAACTATTTTTACAGTAATCTTTCCCCTGCAACACGAACACAAGCGATCGAAGAAGGTAGAAAAGAGCTCATGGAGATGATTCGTAACATGCCCGAGTCTAGCTACGAGCTTTCTTTGAAAGATATGGTTGATGAACAACACGCATCAGAGGAGGTCAAAGGGAAAGCCATTTCTGAAGATGAAAACTTTTGTTCTGAAACAGAAGCTCAGACAAAGAAACAAAAGAAGAAGAAAAGGAAGAAAAGAAAGGCCGGTTCCATAAGCAGAAGTGGAAGTATGGAGGTTGATAGTTTCTTAATAAAGATGTTTTTCCGAAGTTCTCTAAGTTTCAAGAAGAAATCGAAGGCTGAAAATAGCTCCAAGGTTTCCCCTAGTCCATCGTCTGAGGGATCTGGGAAGCCTGACGAAAAGCAACGGTGGCTTAAAAGGATTTTCACCCGGAGGAATCATAAAAACAGAGATGATAAAAGCAGCAGCAATAGCATTGATAGCAGCAACAGCACTACAAGCAGGTATTTCTTTTTCTGTTTCTAGTTTTATCTTCTGAAAACAACGTTAGGGCACTCACTCACTGCCAATGGCAAGTATAGCTGATAACGGCATGAGTTATTCCAAATAATTGAGGCTAACATGCCCTAACAAAAGAAATACAATAAAATCTTAGGCTTCATATCTGATCAAGAATTCAGTAGATTCATCCAGGTTCACATTGACTACAAGACCAATAACTGGCTCGTTGTACTAACAGCATTTTGAACAATTGATAATCATCATGCAGGCACGCTAACAAGACTTCTTTGCCGGCTTGCTGGCTATTCTTCCTTTTCAAGAAAAGCAAACCCAAGAGACAGGAAGAATTCATTATCTGAAAGAGAATAAAGCTGTAGCAAATCTGCTATTACTAGCAGTAGAGACAACAGAACAGTCCTAACAAGAAGGAACGTCTCCTATATAGAATGTCATTAGCCTCAAGGGGACACCCCATCCTTTAGAACTCAGTATTTGAGACTCCAAGTTGAAGACCTCAGGTTCGAATTTTGAGATTGAAAGGAGAAATTTGCCAAATAGGAGAGGACTATCCCTGTTGTATGACCCAAAATCATATCTTAGAAAAACAATAATAATGTTTTTGACTTATTTTTACTGCTTATGCTACTTCCAAATTTCCTATGTGGTAAAGTTGAAATCTTTAATGAGTCAAATTTGCATAACTTCCTGTAAATATATGGAGCTATAATGGCAAGTTGCACCAGAAATAGCATGTTTAAGAAAACAACACCTGATCAAAGAATTAAAATATAATATATACAAGCCTGTGCATGAAATGAAGCAGAGTATCTACATTTTCCAAGAGCACAAGTTTTTACGGTAACATAACTGAGATTTACATTTCCTACGCAATATACAGCAGGAAGCTAGCAATGCAGGAAAACAACCCTATAAATTAAAAACTTCTTCCTTTCCCTTATATGTGAAAACTTTACCTCAGAATAGTAAATAAAAAAGGCTATATTAGTGAGATTGTAACAATTGCTGTATGATATACCATTTGTGACTGTCTTGTCTTCTAGCCATCTTTGTCATTTTCACTATCCTGCAAAATGACACCCCTCACTTTTGCCCTGTCCACACCAAATGTTTATGTCATTGGTATCCACAAACTCAATGGTCTTGCATATCCTAATAAAAATGCTGAAAAATACCTGCGATACGCTAGTGCTACTCGTTTAGTCACTTGTGTTGGGCCAGGATCCCGAGCTGCCTGTTTGTCTGGCATCCAGTTGAAAGAGAGACAGAGAAAAGGGGAAAAAAACAGTTACTCATGAAACCAATTTCATAACAGCTCAAACTTCGGAATACAAAAACAGAAATAGAAACCACAAAAGGCAAATTATATCTATAATTGTAGCATACAGAGTCTTGGAGAGAAGGACAAACTGGCAAAGATGTGGAACATAGAAAGGATCATTAACAGAAAGGAAGTGAGAGATGCCCACTCTCCCCTCCTCCCTTAACAATCAATACTTCATCAATTCCTAATCAATACTTTGCTATGGTAACAAAGGCTTATTAATCATATCTTAACTAATTTTGTAGTCCACAGTTACATCTCTTTGACAAAGTGTCAATAATTATTGGATTTGATCTATATCTGCCCCATAGTCTGTGAAGCTTCCTTCAACTTTGGAAGCAAATTTGATTGCAAACCTACTATCCTTGTTTTTTCATTTGTATTTTTTTGGATACACAACCTACCATTTAAATTGGAAAATAATCTTGACATTTTCAAAAACAAACTAAATCATATTCTAATTGGTTCACTACTAAACTGAAGATGGCTATGTTAATAAATGGACCTGGAAAAAAAACAAAAAAGCTTCCTGCAGAAGTAAATATGACATGCACCTGGAGAATTTTGGCAATTTGTCATTGAAGGAGTAGAAACATCTGCTTTGTGCCTCTTTGAATTTAGCTCCAGTTGGCTCTGAATAGTTTCATTCTTTTCCTGATAAATAGAAAATATAACTTAGAATAATCTCATTATTGTAGATGCATAGTGGTGAACTTTAAATTATTAATAAAAAAAATAAAGACATATGAGTCATACAATTCATATTACTATTCTTTGAATATCAGCTAAATTAGATGCAATACTATCTTACTTCCAACGGTACTTGAGCACAAAGATAGCAATATAAGCCAGCTTAAAAACACACTTGTTACCAGATGGATAAGCACTCAAAACAAAAAATACGCCTATCTATACAAAAATGAAAAATAAAACAATAAAAATGATTATAATCCAAAAAGAGAAGTTTCAGGAAAGGTATGCATACCTTCTCAGCTGATATCGCTTTTGTCAACTGTAAACAGCGGTCTTGTTCTAAGAAAAAAACAAGGAAAAAAAAATTAATTCCAGAATGGGAGATAGCACCCTACCAAAAAAAGAAGACATCTATATTTAAAACTAAGGTAAAAAAAACAAAGTTTTATTAGAAATGAAGACACTATGTAACTAATTGGAACCAGTAATATGTTTCACGAAATTTTTAACCTAAGAAACTTTATATAATGTGCATACACTTGCTAATAGGTGTGAGGGTGTCAAAGAGTTAAAGACCATATAGATATTTGCAAATATTAAGAGTTTCTTTGCAATATGAACAGGGGCAGCTCAATAACCTTCAAGGCCTAAAGCTAAGTATTCAAATGAGATCCTTTTTATTGAAATTGAAAAAAGAATTATTAAATTTTTTAATTAAATTTGTAATTCAATAAATCAACTATCACATAAAATAGAGACGATATAACAATATAATATAAACTCTAAATTAAAGTAAAAAAGTCTGCAAAGATTAAAACAAGAATACTTAATTGTTGAATGCTTATTGCAAACAGCAAATGAGGCTTACGGCTTTATAAAGATAATAATATAACAGGTTTTCTGCGTATTCTTTAAAGGAAAATTGAAGGTAAAAGAAGATAGAGCAAATGAAGAAATAAGAATTCAAAAATAGATATTATAAATTGAATAAAAAAAGATAATTGGTTTATATATATGAAAAAAATAACTATTGGAGATCATTAAATGCATATTACCATTAATTGATTGCAAATAGAGGAAATAGTTAAGAAAAGAAAGCTATTAAAGATCATTAAATATATATTACCATTACTTGATTGGAAATAGGAGAAATAGTTGAGAATTAATAGTATTGTAAGAATTGAGAAGTGATAAAAAATTTAGATTTATTAAGCACATAATTAAGAACGTGAGAGAATATATTATTTTATTAATTATCTTGACTTTTACATGAAAAATGAGCTAAATAGTTGAGAATAAATAAGTATGTGAAAGGGAGAGAAAATAAATATTTATTAGGCTTGAGAGATAGGTAAATATTTTAAAAATTATCTTAATTTTTGTATATTTTTAATATAATTAATTACATTATTATTATAAAATTAAGAGGCCCACTAGAAATTTGGGGCCAAAAGCCACTGCTTTGGTAGCTTTACCCGTGAGCCGGCATTGAATATGAAAGTCCTAGAGATGAAGCATTTGTTGTTGAACATGGGGTCAAGCTCACCCTAATGAGGTCTGCATAATTTGATTTAAATATATTATTTGTACACTTGTAGGACGCTTTGAAATTTTATGTCCATGACACTTAAATCCTTGAAATTAATTGAAAACTTTGTCAAATAGATAGCATACATGTGTCTGACACATACCTTCGTCCAACACAATCCTAAGGCCATGTAACTCAAACTCAGTTTCAACTTTCAACCAAAGGCGGAACCATGATGTCCCCATAAATGCAATAATTTTTTTAACAATCTATCAAAATATTAAATAGTGCAATTCAAAACATTTAGTGCACCAAAAACAGTAAAAATAACTGGTGAAAAAGAGAGAAAAAGAAAAAGCTTATTTATCATGGTCCATGAGAAAAGCTAAAAAGTATAAATAAAAGACTAATTTAATGTACTCATGGATTAACTATCCAAATGATTTAGGTGTTTAAAATGGTGTAATGTATAAATTAATTATTATTTTACAATATAATCATCCCTAATTTAATTTATTGTTATTAGATTATTTACTGACTAATGTAATGTGGGTTTTCCTTTCTGTGAATTAGTAAGTATTAAATAAAAAGTGTAACTAAGCAATAATTTTCTTGTTTAGGCTTAATTTGTATTATAGTAGTGAATTAGGGGAAGATGTCAATAGTATCCAGGCAAAACTGATTTATACATAGCTATAAGAGTATAAACAGACCAAATTGGAGAGTTGGCTCCATGGCTTATTAGCTTCTCTTTTGAAACTTAACTCTTTGAAATTGACAATAAACACCCAGCCCAGCTCGATTTACAACCAAGGCATGGCAATGTCAGGGTCAGCCAGCCTGAACAGGCCAAGTTTAAGAGCGATGATCTATACCAAATAATAATCCAATAACAAATAGGCTAAGTAACTTCACATAAGGTTATGATACCAATAATATGCAAAACTGAATCGTGATAGATCAAAGAAGACTATGTATAAAAATCTTTTCAACTGAGAAAATCTTAAAAAATATCATGATTTTAACAAGGTTTAGTCACCATGGAAGAATCCTAATGACAAAAGCTTTAGTATTGCATGGAAACTTGTTAGCATGTTATAACCCAAATAAACTGTACAACCAAAAAAAAGAAGAAAATAATAAGGAAAAAACTTGCTATATTTGAAAGCAATAAATCTAAGAATTTATATTATGAACTCTTGTTAGCATGTCATAACCCAAGTAAGCTTACAATCAAAACGAAAGATAATAAGAAGAAGAAAACTTGCTAATTTGAAACAATAAAGCAAAGAGTTTATGCTAGCAACTAAACTGCTCATTTTCTTCTTCAATTTTCTCTTTAAACTGGTTCTTGCTAGGAAATTTATTTGCTGCTTATTATTAGCAGTCTATTGGTTCATTGCATGATATAAAATCCTACTCAACAAGCATTTCTTCAAATGGCCAAAAGTCAAAATGCCTTTCTTCATTTATAATAGACACAATGTGAAGAAATATGTGGCTGTAAATATGAAATTTGCAAATACAAAGATGCAATTTTGCTAAAAAAACCTCCGTCGGGAAGATATCCTACAGATAACATTTCTTCACATGGTGGCATTTAAAACAGTGCCATAGTGATCATCTTGGCAACTTACAATAATCAGCATATTCTACTCAGTAGCCATAATAATGGATTTTGAGGGGAAAAAAGCACTTTTCCTAGCACCAAGCATCTTCCTACATTCTAAAGTGTGACAACTCCTACCTACAACATCAACCTGACTAATAGCCCCCTAAAAGCCCAGACAATGCAAGAAGCCTGCAGAGTAGATGTGGATATGAATTTGCAGAACCGAAACTCTTCCACAATAATGTTTTGAGCAATGTCACTAGACCAAAAGTCTAAAACAAGAAAAGACAGCACCTTCTGTTACAAAAATCAATTCACCACCTAGCCAAAACCTTTAATATAACTAATGATAAAAGCTATGTAAATTAAATGTCCAATGGTTATTCTTTTTCTCTAACTAGAACAACTACAGTCAGTTCTTAAGAGTCAATGCAAGAGTAGTTCTTTCTTTTTAATGGTATTGGCAAAAGAAGCAACATTTAAATCCGTAATATGCCTCCAAATTATAACAAACAGCATATGATTATTAAGATTCAAGATAACAACATAAAGAAATGCTATAAATTTGCTTATACAAGTAACAAAATGAGAAGCAATTCTGTGAATGAGCAAAGAGAAGAGGACCTTTCATAAATAGAGATTGCACGCCTTTATATGCTTTAAAAAGTTCTAGTGAAAGACTAGCCATAGCATCAGGAGCAGCAGAACCAGTGAGTTTTGTGAGAGAAAAGGAAATTCGAGGCATTCCTTTTGATTTCTGAGCAACTAACTTTGCAGATTTGGTATCTGAAGCACAGAAAGAACAAATATAAATACAATTGAACAATGTTTCCACTATAATTTTAAATTTGAAGGGTTTACAGCCGAAAGGTAATACATTTACAAAGTACAAATTTAAAAAGAATACTTACCTCCTCTAAGTCTAAATTTCCCACCTTCTTTGCAAGCAAAGCCTAAGAGCCTATTTAGTTCAACTAGAGTTTCAATATATGAAAATTATTTAAAGGGATAATTACCAAATTTGTCACCATAGTATGACTCAAGGTTGAATTTTGCAAGGTACTTCAATTGCATTAAACTTCACCACCACACTTTTATTTTCATTGAATTCTAGACAAAAGTTAACAGACTCTTAGATATTTTTGATGAACCGTTAGTAAAAAAATTGAAAAAAAATTATGACTTTGGCAATATAAAATAATTTAGAGAATGATGAGTTACACGATGTATTTTTGTCTTGTTTGGAAGAATTCCACGTCATAATATTTGTTTCTTCAAAACTTATTTAGAGTGAGTAAATGGATATTTGATGGAATATCCCTTCATGGTTAATTTTTGTCCAAAAAGTAATCAAATAAAGGAATGGTGGAAGAATTCAACACAATTGACGAACAGAGGCAAAATTCAACATTAAGCCAAAATATGGCGGCAAATTTGGTGTTTATCCTTAATTTAAAATAGTTATTTTGGACACTAGAAACTCATATTTTACTTCTACCAAAGCTAAGATTAAAATTACACTTTTGCAGATAGTAAAAAAGAATATTAGGAGTGGTTACCACTTGAGTTGGGCATTGCTTCCAAAAGAAGCTTTACATCTTCAGACTTAATGGAGGCTAGCAGATAGTGAATGAAGTCAGACCAAGAGCCCCCTATTCCAACAGTGTCCCTCTGCACATTAACCCTTTATTAACAAAACAACAACAACAATGATAATAACCCATTAAAGCAAACCAAGTGAAAAAGAAGAAGAAGAAATAAGACCATGTCTTCAAGCTGCAAAACGGAGCGTACAGACTCCCAAGTGGTGTCGCGGAAATCAGAGACGCAAATCCTTAGATGAGATGAGTCCGGAGAATGAACGTAGAACAAGAACCCACTTGATTGACCCGAACCCGAAGATGAACCCGTCCATTCGACCTTGGGTTCGCCGAATATAGGCTCAAATTCTTCAAGCACCATTGGCATGTCGGCAAGAATATATGACCAGAGAGCAAGGCTCAGGGAGTTCTCAAAAAGGTTTGGTTTTGTTTGTTAATCAAGGAAAATGTAGGAAAAGAGAGGAGAAACTTTAAATTTTTGAATCCTCAATTGTCACCAATTTAATTTTATTGCCTTCCAGTGTAAGTACAGTCAACGACATGGAAAAAATAAAATCAAAAATGTATAATGCTTTAAAAATTCTTAAATGATTTTAAAACAATTTTAAAATTAAATTTTTATTTTTTTATTACATTGGATCATTTTAAATCAAATAAATTTTTTATATTGTGATGATAAAGCAACACATATGTGAAAATTGAAAATATTATATAACCATATCATTATATCACATTATCCTTAATATAAAATGTCATTATATTAGTATTACATGATAAAAAATGATAATGACATTTTGATTATAACATATTTAATCAATTGACCAACTGTTAGTAAAACAAATATTTAATTTAAAATAAAATTATTAGAACTCTATTGAATATAATAAAAAATAATTTAAAGATTTTCTTAAAATTTTCTATCAATAAATAAAATAAAATAAAGTAAAAACTCTCTGTGTTTTTTTTAGGGCTCATGTTAAAAGTTAAAACAGAATAATCATGGAGAAAATTGAATAAATCAACAAAAGCAAAATAAATTTACTGAAAATTATTTAAAAATAATTTTAATTTTTCAGTAAATATATTCTTTAGCCATGACAACATTTTCTCTTTTCTTTTCAGCAAAACTATTTTTCAAAACAATTTTATGTTTCTGCCAAGTATGTTTAGGCCCCTAAAATATGATTTAATAATTTCACTATTACCTTTATTTGTAGCCACATAAACTAGCAAAAGAAGCCTTCCCTCATGAAGAATGTGCATTAATATTGGTGATTAAAATATAATTTTTAAAATGTACATATGATTCAAGTAAAAATTATTGTGAACTTCAGTGATCACTTGTGGTTGTTTACTCTAATATTTGTAATTTCTTTGATTAGTCATGTGGTGGTTTTGAGTAATTATTGTAACATATGATATCCAAAACTTTTTAATTGTTCATCTATATTTTTCTGTTTTCTATAAGATATATATATATATATTACTCAAAAACAGTGGATGATGCTGAGCAAACTTAATGCTATTGACCAAAAATAAAATAAAAATTAATGCAATTGTTAAGTATCCAACTATATATTCAAAAATATATATATAATAAATAAATAAATCATTAAGCTAAATATTTGCACTTGGTTTGCTCAATATCTCATGATTCCACAATAAAAGAATAAGCCACCATAGGCTTCCTACGCCCCAAATTGGAAGCATCTCTTGATCAGTACTCTGCCGGGCTTGAAATTTGAGGAGAGTAGCCATGTGCTTTAATACTGACAGTCAAATAGTTGAGGGCTTCGCATATCCCAGCCTTTAAAGGATGATCATCATCTGCAGAGACAAACTCACTGATCTCACTAGCCACCTCAATTGAACTACAACCAGGAGCCCTTCTCTGCGTTATCTGATCTCTCACTGTCACTTTCTTATCCCACATCCCTTTGGCAGCATAGAAATTGGACATAGCAACATTGTCCCCAACATGTCCTGGCTCCAACTCCAGCAACCGGCACCTAACTTTTGCACCAAGCTCAATTTCTCCATGGAGATTACAAGCTCCTAGCAATGTCCTCCAGATCACTGCATTAGCCTTACCTGGCATCTCCAAAATGAACTCATAAGCTTCTTTTAGCAGCCCAGCTCGGCAAAAGATATCAACCATGCAACCAAAATGAACATCTCTAGGCTTCAAACCATAATCTTCACTCATACTTTGATAATATTTCTTCCCTTCCTCGACCATTCCTCCATGGCTACAAGCCATCAAAACCCCGATAAAAGTAACATCATTGGGAAGAATTATTGAACTTCCACGATTACCCTCGTCCCGACTCTTGCCATTTTTTTGCTTTATTTCTTCCATTTTACCAAAAAGCTGAAGAGCTTCATTCGCTTGTCCATGCAATGCATGTCCAACGATCATGGAAGTCCACGTTGTGACATCCTTTTCTCCTAAGCTATCAAACAATTTCCTTGCAGTTTTTATCTCACCACACTTTGCATACATGTTTATGAGAGCATTATTAAGGCTCAAGTCTGCCTTGAGCTCCGGTTTTCGACCAACGTATGCATGAATCCATTCTCCCATTTCTAGTGCCCCAAGATCAGCACAGGCACTGAGAGCAACCGTTACGGTCACTTGGTCAGGTTCCACATTGAGCATTTGCATCTTCCTGAACAACTCTACAGCTTTTTGGGGTTTCTGGTTGGCAACATAAGCCGAGATCAAGGCGGTCCAGGAAACAATGCTTTTGGAGGGTATTTCATCAAACATGTAGTGTGCATCAAGAAGGTCCCCTGACGCCGAGTAGAAGCGTATAAGTAATGTTTGGAGGTGAATAATGGAGTGAAAACCAAGTTTTATGAGTTGGGTATGTAATTGTTTGCCTTCGAGTGTGAAAGGCTTTTTGGTGCAAGCTTTTAAGACAAATACAAAAGAGAAGCTATCAATAGAAGAACGGCTGTGTTTTATTAATTCTCTAAATAGAAGGATGGCTTTGGTGTTGCAATTGGAGTCGAGGCATCGTTTCAAGGTCTGGTTTGCTTTGGGTGGTTTAAGGTGAGTGTGGACATGGGATTTGGGTTGATGGGTAGGTGCAGAAAGCTTGGACAGCTTTGTTTGGGTTAAAACAAGTCTCTTCAAATGCCCTATCATGGTGAGAAAGGATTCATAGGTGTTCTGCTGGCAGTTGCCTTTGAATAACCCTGAAGAATAATAAAACTATAAAATCTCTTATTCCTTACCATTACAATTGTATTTCTAACTTTATACAACTTTGATCTATTATAAGATAAGATTGTTGATGTGGGTGAAGAAAGAGTAAGAAAACAAATTCTTCATGTTATTATAATTAAACCCAATTTCTACAAGTATACACTGTATATAAAAATGTTTTCTTTCCATTTTTCTTTCTTTATTTTTCATTCTTAATAAATGGTAAAATAAAGAACTAGCATAGATAAATTAACTTTAAAAACAACAATTAAAATGCATTATCATAAATTGACAAGATATGATTTTGTATAACTTAATTAAGCAATTAAGATTGATAAAAAATCTAACTTGATTCCAAATATATTGCTTCAACTCGTAGGATTTAATTTTAAACAGTTAACAATTAGGATACAAATGACTCGAATTTCAAGCGATCCGAACTAAAAAGTTATCCAAAATTCAGAATGACTGGAATCTTAAGTGACCTAACCTAAATTGCAATATCCACTGCAACCTCTTATTGTGTTAGAAGAGAACCAGATACCTAAAGTCCAGTGCAGCTCCACATGAAGAAAACAAAAGGTTTTAATCAATAATAAATAATAATAATAATAATACAGTAAAGAAAAGCTAGGTAGGCAAGCAAGGTATTCAAAACCCCACCACCAATCTCAACATTCCACAACCACACCCCACTTTCACTGGCACCAAAAGCAACCACACCCCTCTTTCATTGGCCACCCAAAAGGTATGCTTTTGGATTGTTTAAAAGGACATCGTCCATATCTTCAGAACATACGGTCAAAAAGATCCATAAAAACAAAAACCAAAAAGTAACTTAATAACACGCCAGAACCTGCCCAATCCACCCTCCCCCAAAAGAAAAGGAAAAGGATTTTACATATCTTATTTTGTATGCAAAGGTTTATGCACTGCTAAATACCCTGGAGAAAGAAAAGAGCTGAAGACTATGTATATCCAAAAAAAATGAGTTATTCCCTGGTGTTTACTTATTAATCGAAAAGAAAAACAGAAAAAGAATATCTTTTCTCTCAATAAACTTAGCATAAAAGGATTAGCCGGCTTCAGATCGTCCAGCAAACCCTAAGAAGGCATCGGCATGTCTAAATGAGTTTTGTGTGTCTTTATGACACCAGAAGCCTTCGGCATACATGATGGAGTGATGTCTTTCTAACAAATTCATTCACCAATCACCAATGCCTCCCTTGAGAACTACCACCTTTGTTCTTTCCAAAGAAGGCATTCTTAGGTTTAGGTAGCTCGTGAATGTCCATCACTTGAATTGTTCTTTGCCTTTTGGCTTCAAAAAGCACACAAAATGCCAGGTCAAAAACAATTAGTATCAAGACAAATGAGCAAAATATGGTAAGTGGAACAAAAGTAAAAATCAAACCATTTTCAGCTTCTTTGTAATTTTCTTGAAGCCTTTTTCTTGCTGAAGCCAGTCTTTCCGAGTCAAAGTTGCTTTCCTTTTGTTCTCTTTGTCTCTGTCAAAATACCCAATCAGGAAATAAATTTGGTGAAATTTTTACACCAAAACCTGTAACAGCTAACACAACCATTCACTCATTGGAAAAGTATGGCTTCACCCTTCCTGAGAATCATACGCTCAGGCATCATAGGAATATGCCAAAACACCTGTTTCTCGGAAACAAATAAAAAATAAAGCATGCACACACAAAGACAGATACTACATGCACAACTAGCTATAATTTGGTATGTAGAGACACCATACGTTTTGTAGAACAGGTGCTGAGTAAGTAGGTTTAGGTGGAGGCTCGTTTCGAGGTGGAATCGGCTTTGGCTTCCTTTCTGGTTCCGAATTATTCTTGTCTGAGCCAGAACTCCCATCTGTGAATTCTCATCCCAAAAGTCAATAGGAAACAAAGCTAATCAATTAAATGCATAAAAGAAAGGAACAAAGATCAAATCCAACTATAAATTAGATTTTATACTCACTGTGTGGATTAGGAGAGTATGCAAAGTCAGGAACCTATTAAAGAACCAAATCTTAGAAAGAAATCATATATAGAATCCTCAACAACTTTCATGGGAAAGAAGCAATCAACTGAAAAAGGATTTCTTTCACCTGGTGGTAACCATTTTGAGGGGGCTTTTGTTGGGGCGAGTCTCCATCAGCTGCCAAATATTAGTAATTGTGATTATAACTTAAGCGCAGTTAGATAAAACATTGAAAATTATTAAAGCATTTGTTCAATCAATTTGAAAGTCGATAGATTATTTTCAATGAAACACTATTAAAAATGCTAGAACCTACTTAATACATTTAGTTAGCACTATTGTAAAACATTTTATGGTTGACCCCATATCCTCTATGTTACTATGTATTACTTAAAATTTCTTCTATGCCAGTTTATCAAACTCCTAAAAGAATTATAGTTTCCACAAAATCATAAATCTCTTTTTCCCAAAAAAGAAAATCAAATTCAGTCTTTATTTAATATTAACAAATAAACCAAACAGGTTTTACGAGGAATTGAATATTCAGCACGTAATTTTCAGTATTGAGTTTTTTAAGTTTATCAAACAGCACCTTAAACTCAACTCATCTTCATCTCAGATTTGAAATTTTCTCACAGAAAGGAAAAGGGAAATTCTTTACATTAAAAATAAGATGATAAGTTTACCCATAAGTGCAGAGGATTCCAGTTCTCCAGGTTGATTCAACCTCACCCATTCATCAACAATCTCTTTCCATTTCCTGGAAAACAAACAACAAAATCATAACATTGCTTTCAACTGCTCTCTTTCAACATTCACACATCTCGTCCACAAGTAAATTAATAAGTAAACTATTAAGCACAGCAGAACATTCATACATAGAATTCATTGTTTTTGGTCTTTCAAACCTGACAAGTTGCTTCACTAATCTTCGAACATCGTTTGATGAATGCTTCCTCAATTTGTTCACATGCCTCCCAATATCAGTCTCCTGAAGGAAACAATTATTTCATGAGTATTATCATGAAGTAAAATAAAAATAAGAGAAGAAAGGAATTTGGTCCATAACCATTACCTTGAGAGCTTGGAATGTTATGTCCATGTCTGCCAAACTTTGAAGCAAATCAATCAGAGAATCTTCAGACTGGAAAACACACAAGAATCAAAATCACATCCCCAAAACCAAACCAAAAGTTATCAACAACCACAGTCTCAAAACAAAAACTTAAACCAAGACCTGATGAGGTTCTTCAAGATGCTCCTTAATTTCAAGAATCTTCTTTTGTTCATCATCAAACAAGCCTCCGTATGGATCCAGCTCATCATCCCCATTATCTGATTGTGGTGCATTAGGTGATCCCCCTCTTCTTTTATCTTCATGGCTACTCTCTCTCTTCAAATCGGCTTTCACTTCATAATCACTTGGTCTCTCACCAAAATCGCAATTTCTACACTGAGTAACCATCGACGTTGCATAAAGCCTCTCCACAATTCTATCTCTTCGTTGCTTCAGTTCTGGCCCATAGTCCAATGAAGCCACCAGGATTGCTGTGTCAATAAAAGTCCAAACATCGACCTCAGCAGTTTCAAGAACTGATCGGAAGTCATCTAAATCCATCAGAATTTGATAGCAACCAATAAGAAATTAATTCGTTTGATGACTTCCTATAACAGATTCTGAGCGTATTCTGATAATTTCAAGACTGTTACAATGTGTCAAACCAAGATTGGAGCTGCAAAAAGGGAAACAGATTCTAAGGTTCCATCCATTCATCTAAATTCATATTGACACTGACAATTTAATAACATTAGGAATACCAAGGCCAGAACTCAGGCAAGAACAGGTAAAATTGTATAAGAAAGAAACTCCTATTTCAACCAAACAATACCAGCCAACACTAACAAGAATATAAAGAAAATGATCTGACTGAAACAAAAATCACCTAGGAAAAAAATAAAAAGAAAAGACTGAAGGCTGAATTTCCCAATGTCAACTAATTAAAATTCAAAAGTAATCCTTCAAGTCATGTTAGAAATGAGTCAGTTCCTTTTCTGACTGCTATTTTTGGACCACGTACAAGGTGCATGCTTGTTGTTTTAATTTATGATGCACAAAATCTCCTTCATGCATAAAAACGGATTTGCCTTCCTCATCATCCACTTTAATTTCAACATACTCATCTCTAATAATAATCCTATTCAACACCAAATTGTTAAATTAAAAAAAAATATGTCCTCATATATTTGTTATTTTCCTTCTCCGCAATATTATAGATATCACAATCATAGTGCAAAAATTAACCAGTGATATATGCCCAAAGTTAGACCTTGAGCCAGCAAGTTATAGAAAGTTCAGAAAAATATCAACATAGACCTCATTGTTCTATCTCAAAAGAGCTGTGGACAGCATAAAAATTACCAATTACCTAGTGAAAGTTCATGAATAATTTACTCAACTCAACAAGGGAAGTTGTTTTCCTCATATATCCCATCACATACAATTATTATTTAGGAAAAAAAATAGACATAACCATCAAACAGTCAAACCATTGAATGTACAAACAAAGAATACTCAAATTTTTGAAAACAGATGGATGATTTCAAATGATATCAATACCAAGTTAATCTTGCACTTCAAAACTTCATAATAAGCAAGTATCTAAGTTATATAGAAGATAGCTCGTCTTCTATCCCCTTAAATTTTGTATGAAACAAGGTATTAGAATGAGATTGTGACATTAATGGGTAGACCTTCTTGAAAGAGAAGTTCCTGATTAACCATGCATAACTAAGTTTAATAACCTTACTAACAAGTATGACTTAATTCCACCCTTCTTTTTGGCTATGTATTCTTTCGAAAATATAGCAAACAATCAAATGAGAGATAAGAGAATGACACTTATCTTTTTCCTTTTTGGATGTATGGCAAGAGATATAATGGAAGAAGCAAAGCAACTCTTGCACCTCGAATTTTGAAATTATGAAATGCATTCGTCTTTTATAAAAGAAAAAAAGAAAAAAGAAATTCATTCCCGTATAATTCTATACTCTTCAAATTCACTTTTACTAAAATCTGCAAAATAAATAAATTTGCTAATTGGAAGTTTCTATTTACTTTACTTTCTTAGAGATGCAAACCGGTCTTTTCCTATTGGATCAAAGAGATTGCAACCGTTCAGACCCACAAACATCTTTCTTTTTCACATTATAGTTTTCTTTGCAGATAAAAGCATTAATGTTCGCGTGGTTACAAACTAGGGAAAAAAATACTACAGTATATGCAACAAACTATCCCACAAACTTTATTACAGCTAACATGGGCAAGATACAAAAAAGAACAATATCAAAATAGCTCCTGAAAGAAACTAAGAAATCATTTTGTTCTTACCAGCAAATCAAAGTTTTGCACTGAGGGTGATGGTGACCACAAACTTGACGTTCTTACTGCCCTGCAAAGTTAAAAAACAGTTTATATGCAACAATGCAAAGGCAAATGGCAACAAATATACACCATAAAGAGTAAGCATGACAACTTGGCATGTAGTTCAATCTGATCTCCTTTTATACTATCAAAAATCCAAAACTACTCACTGCCATCCTTAGATTCCATTCCGAAAACAATGGGTAGATACAAGGATGAAAACATTTTCTATAAACTATGTGGATTATATCCAATACACCGGGGGTGAGTTTAAAATCTTCACAAGCGGGTTTATACTCTTGCCATGTAAATTTAATTAATAAATAGAGAAGTCAACACTGAATTATCAAGTTAACAATTTTAGTTAAAAGGACGTGTAACAAATGTACAAACCAATTTAGAGGAATTCCCATTTGAGACAGTAACAATAATTATGAATAATCAATATAACAAAAAAAGACAGGCAATTCAAAGTAATAGAGAAGCAGAACCACAGGGTAATGGAAATAACACACATATAAGGATTAAAATGGATTGCTAAAATTGAACTCAAAACATAGCTCTTCCCATTGGTTTTCCTTTCTCTTTTCAAATTTAGAAAGAAATGAAACTTTCTCGATGATTTTCTTGATGAGAAAGTAAGAGTAATATCGAAAGAATCATAAAAACGGGAATAAAGGATTTCAGACAAAATTATTACCAGAGCTACAGCAGCCCTCCTCCCTCCCTCTTTTCCTCTCCAATATAGTCAACTATATCCATACCCCAAGAAAAGAAAAACCCCATAAAAATTAGAGAACAATAAATGAGATGAAATAAACATTAGATCAAAATCTTAA
Source organism: Theobroma cacao (assembly GCF_000208745.1). Classification (NCBI taxonomy): domain Eukaryota; kingdom Viridiplantae; phylum Streptophyta; class Magnoliopsida; order Malvales; family Malvaceae; genus Theobroma; species Theobroma cacao. Next base: position 7,566,544 of record NC_030850.1, read on the forward strand.
AAGATTAGAGCCAATCCACCTTCGGCTTAAGATATGGGTGAAGCAGCAATCTATTGTCCTCGATTGTATGGAAAATTGGGTTAACAAGGCAGAAAAAGGAGTAAAAACTGTAGTTGTGAGATATGAGTATATCATCTGGGATATGATCAAAATGGGAAGAGTAAGAGAAAATTGTGAAATAATGTGGGATATTATTATTATTATTATTAATTTTAAAATAACAAATAAATAAATAAATAAAGGCTAGTTTAGGAAAGGAGGGGTGGGGAATTGCTGGGAATATTGTTTGTGGGTGCGGAAAATTTGTCCAACGTAATCCAGCTGGGATTTTGCTCTATCCAATGAGTCGGTCGCCACTTGTTTTCGTCACCCAACTTGCTCCCGCTCCTGCTTATTCTTAAATTCCTTTTGCTGGTATATAACTGAATCACTACTTTTTATTTTTAATGCAAAAAAAAAAAAAGTAAGGTATGGCCAAATCCGAATGGGATTTACAATCTTTTTTTTTTTTGGTTCTGTTAATCAGAGATTAACTCAAATCTACCTCTAGGAATATATTCCTTTGCTTTTGTTTTTTTTCTTCATGTTTATTTGTTTGTTTATTTATTTGTGATTTTAAGGAAAGAAAATGGTATGCCAAATTTCACACATGCATCAGGTTTTCTTTGTACATGCATGTTTCTGATCATGCTAGATTTTTCGTCCACAAAAATTATAATTTAAGTCTTCAAATTAATATCTTAATTATCAAAATCTGAAATTTTGCATTCAAATCTTGAGACCAATTATATTTTAAATTTTCAAATTAATATCTTAATTGTTGGAATTTGAAATTTTACATTCGAATCTTAAAAGTAGGGAGAAAAGATTTATTACATAATGTGAGATGAGATCATCTTTTTTGTGTAGCCTAATTAAGAATCAATGGAGTTTTCATATGTGTGCATAAAGTCATATATGGAAGCTTCATGATAAGAGATCGATGATATATATGATATATGAATAAAATATCATATTTATATATTATCATGTTCTCATAAAATGACATATATAAATATATGTTAATCATACGATATATATTTGAAAAAGATATTGCCATAAGAAGCTAATTAAAATAAGCTTAATAATGATTTTAATTATTTCAATTAAATTTTAATTTGACAGAAAAATTAAAAGAAATAAGATTTAAAAAATAAGTGCTCGTGAATCTTTAAAAACAAAAAATATATATATAAATTTAACACTTGAATATTTAGCTCAGGAAAATAGTTGTCTAAAGAGAAGAGTTTATGTTTAAATCCCATTGCAGGCTTCCCAATAGAAAATTACTCTAGACCTGTGCGCTAAGGAGTTCATTCCAGGTGTCTGGAACCCCAGGCAAGCACCAATGCAAGCAGTCATTGGCTTTGTGACCATAATGTGAAATGTGAGCTTCATCTCTCAGATCAGACAGAGCAGTTATATCCAAAATCTTTACCCTTGTACCCTGAACAGCAGCTGCAACAATCTTATCGCTTGATTCATCTCCAAGGACTTCGCTCCCTCTAGTCATTGGAACCAGGTTATCACATTTCCCCCCGGTGTTCCATTCCCCTTTAAAAAAGTGCCTTGGCGATGTGGTTCTAAAGAAAACTTGCAGGTTGGGATGCGAGGCCAACTCGGAATCAAGCCATTTTACAATGTTGTTCACTTTAAAGATCTTGGCATTCTCAATATTCCTAAGAAATTTGTCGTGGACGGGCGTCCCGTTCACATACATCACCTCTTTGTCCATGTTAACCATCGTTTTGCTCCAATGGTGAGCTGTGTTGATAACTAATACGTTAATTTGATTGAGGTTTTCTCGAATGAAAGCTGGCTGACCATCCAAATGCATGGCGTAAAGGGTGTTCGGATCGGTGGCGTTAATAGGCTTCCGGTCACAAAGTCTAGCTGACCAAGTATGCAGAATGGTGGTATTGGTACTTCGAAAACGGTAAGCCCAGCCATGGTGATGATAAGCTCCTTTACGTATCAATTTAAGGAAACCATATTTGTCTGCAACATCTTCAACGTCAGGGCTCCCTTCTCCCCGAGTGAGCATGCACATCATGGATTGGAATTGCTCCCTGCTTAATGAATCTCCTATGAAGGCAACTGTCTTGTCCTGCATCCTGTTATATAATAATTTTTTAGACGACTCAATTATTCACAATGATAAAGTTAAAAGGAACAGAACAGAAATTATCAGCATTTACCTTCTCAAGAAGTCAGAGGGCTCAAACTCTGGCATTTTACAATCTATCGGCTGCCATCGATAATCTTCATAAGAGAAATCTGTTCGATTGGTGAGTCTACATGCCCAATTTCTTTGCATGTACTTGCATCCAACAGTATATAAAGGCGGCCGGCTGTCAGCTACCCATCTACCCTTTGCATAATTGCAGACTGCAAAGATGGGATATAACTTAATGCTCTTTGACTATGAAAATCTCTAGCAATAGAAATATGGATACTCATCCTTGGTCATTAGTCATATAGGAAAGAAGTTGTACCTTTTGTTTCGACCAAGGATGTTCCATTTTTATTACCATCTTCCTTCTCAGGAGGATACGAGGTTGCGGAGCTATCAACATTCTCTGATGCCTCTTCCCGTTCTTCTATCGTCATTGATTGAGAATTTCCTTCATTAGTTTTCATCTCAGGCTCCATAGACACCGAGGAGTTACTCGGGTCATGAAGAAAGCACGCTGGGGGCAACAAAGAAAACCATAAAACTAAGAAATAGAGATATGCACTGATTACTTCATAGAATCCAGCACAAGTCAAATTAGACCTGAAGCAGACAAGCTGTTCTTTATACATGACTATTAGCAATAAAGCCTACCATCATGTTACCTGGCCGTCTCAGGCCTAATTGCCAGCCATTGATCTAGAAAGAATTATTAAAAAGTTTCCATGATTTGTTTGATTGTTTTAGCTAGAGGAAGAGAGAGTTGAGAATCAAAAAGCTGTCAATATCTTATTAATACTCCATTTTGTATAATTAAGAGGGATGGAAAGTCCATTAATTGGAAAGCTTGAGCACTGCTCATCCATCAAATCCTTGAGAAATGTGATAGCGATTTTTATGTATTTATTAATGTTATTTTTGAGAGTAGTTGTTTTGCTCATCCTAGCCCATCCATCATTAAAACATCAGCCAGCCATCTCTCATCATAAGTATCCAGATCTTGAGTTCAAATTTATCATATCAAATCTTCCAATAGCTAACTTCTTGTAGTACAAGAAACATTCAACCTTTTTATGTTCTGCTCAACTCAACTATATCTTCACACTGACAATTAATTCAATGAAATGAGCAAAAAGCTGGTCAATCAATTCCACCTATAGACTCCCTCTTCATTAAATGTTAGCCTTATCATTTTTATCTCTAACCTATGTCCTCTTTTCCCATTTTGCTAGTCTGAATTAAACCAATCTATGCTAAGAATAGAGCACCAACAACGTACATATATACCCTCGTCTCCATGAACTTTGAGGACTCGTCCTAGAGCATCAGGCTTGATTCTCCTCACAACTACATGTTATACAGGATTTTTAACTTGTAATATTTACCAATAATCCGAGATATAACTACCATCATCAGTTGCAGGAGCAAAGAAATTCAGCAAACAATTAATCACAGTTCAGTTTAATGTTATTCCCTTCTGATGCTATCTATCAATTTTGACTTAAAGGTAGACATGGTATATGGAAAATAGTATAAGTATGAATTGGATAACAAACCTGGAGCTGGAGGGGGCGTGGTATACTGATTTTGGGCTGATTCATGTGAAGAAATAAAAGGATTCCTATCCCGGTCCCGAAGCAATAAGGTCATAAAAACGAGAGCAAGCACGGCAAGAAAGAGAAGTTTTCCAGGAAACCTAAAAGAATCTCCTCCTTTCTTCTCCATTTTATGCACTGCAAATTAATAACAGAGATTCTTCACACACCTCAGACCCAAAAATCCTCAGTGTATCGGATTTTTCAGCTAGCACATAAAACATAAGTTCAGGCACTGAATCATAAGATTCTATATGGGGGCTCCAGGCTCCAGCTGCATGTAAAAGAATACATGCCAGAAAATGTTAGTAACAAATGAGGAAGCCAAGAAAGTAAAACACAAAACATAATCATTTCTGATGCAGAGGAAATTCATAAATGCATTCGTGCAGCATAAATCATGATAGAAAGTTGGATGAATTCAAGAAAAAGGACAAACTTATGAGAAAGATCGAATAAACTTCCTCCTAACTGCAACTAGTTTTCTTTTAATGAACAGATTAGGCCTAGTATATATTTTGTTTCTATTGGAGAAAAAGAGAATGAACCTAGTTAATGAAGCCTCCTCTCCTTTTGAGTTGAAGCTATTACTTTGGTTTTTTTTGTATATTGTATCTTAATTATATATGCATTCATATATGTGTTGTCTCGCAAATTTATTTGGTGACAGCAACAGGGTTTCTGTATTTATGATATGTCTTCATTTCTTTAATTGGAAATACGTACAAACTTGGCAAGGCCAAGTATGATCCAGTATAAGACCATGACACCAACGTCCCGCAATGGGCTTCCATAATCATAAGAAAGAAGACAACACCAGTAGCACTGTAAACAACAGCACACCACTTCTGCTACCAAAAAAGGGGTATAGGATTAGAAATATTGCCATAATAAGGTGCTGGCTTCTACTTACATACTCCATGGATCGAGCAAGTTTTTGTATTGATGATATTAGCAAATGTTAGACAGGAGGAATTATTATAATTTCAAAGAAATTTGGACTATGATTCAATTACTGAATTACATTTTATTTATAATTCAATCATTTTTATTTTCATGCATGATAGACTTCTTTAACACATATGTTATTCATTATGTAAATAGGTAAACTGAACCCACATTTAACTGAATGTGACTTATTTAAGCTAAAGACGGCATATATATAGTGCCATCAACTAATTTTCAAAAAAAAATAATAACAATGCCATCAACTATAACCATTTAAAACTAATTTGACTTTTATCTTTAAAAAAAGATCATCGATGCCAGATTTATAATTATGACAGAAAGAATGCAGAATTGTTGTACTTTTTTTCTTAGATATAAAATGTTCAATTAATTCATGGCCAAATTCTTACAATTGAAAAAGAATGTAAGAATCATATCTCAAACTGAAATTTCCATCCCAAAAGTTTGGCAAGTTGAAAGGAAGTTTTAGAAACATATGAAAATTATATTAAAATAAGCTTATCTGGTAATTAAAGAAGAAAAGTAATCAAGAGATAATTATCGATTGACAAATTGGAAAATTGACAAGTTGATATCAAAATGTCACCTTTAATGTGTCAAAATGAATAAAAATCATGTAAAGTATTTTTATTTTTCAAACGCATCAAAGAAAGGACAGGAAAAGGATTGATGTTTGAATATATTGTGGTTTAATTGAATTTGGAGGCGTCACCATAACAAGTAATTTATATCTTTCATCAAGGAAAAGCATTCACATTTATCAGATTATATATTCAGGTATATCACCAAATCTTGATGATGTTTTCTATCTCACACTGAGTTGTAATTTCCTCATTGATTTCAAGTATAGGGATCAATAAATTATTTTTTAACAAATTTTTAATTCCATTTTTATTATGATGTGACATTTTACATTATTTGATTAGTATGTCCAAAAAGTCCCTTAAATATTAGCTTTTAATAACATTTGATGTCTTACAATATAATGTGATTATTATTAAGGGTGAGCATCAATCGATTTCAGACACAGGAAAAATCAAAACCGATCAAACCGAATCTCTAGCATAATTAACCGAGCAACATAAAAAACCGTTCAAGCTTCGTACATGTTTGGCCTTACTTTTTTTCAACTTATCTAATTTTTAAAAGTAAAAACTAGGTCAAACATGATCTTTTGAAAAGCTCTTAAAAAATATTTTTTTTAAGAACAAAATTTTTTAAAAAATAGCTCCTTGGAGCTTTTTCTTTTTTTCTTTTAAAAACACATTAATTTTCAAGAAATACCCCTCTCTCAATTAATCTCCCTCTCTTCTCCTTTCTTCTACAAATTACCATTCTTCAACGTAAATCACTCATTCCCTCTTCTTTACCTCTTTCTACAAAAACTAATAAAAAACAAAAAACTCAATAATAGAATATCAAAATCTAAAACTTTTTTGTTCTTACAAAGATTAAGAGGAAAAAAATCTAAAATTCAAAACTGCATTTAGATACTATTTAAATATTTCTCTTTTTTTCACAAAAAAAAATTTTAATATTAAATACATCGTTTCTTGTGTTTTCTTCTTTTTTGAGAATTTAAGCATCATGATCCGATTGCTTGTTAGATCAACAAAAATCTAACACTATTACTACTATACAAGTTTGAAAGTTATTCTTTTTTTTTATTGATTTATTCGATTTTAACATCTGAAATTATATATAAACTTGAAGTATTACATTATAACTTATTAAGTGATTGAAGATAGCATGAATACCCTTTATGATAATTTTAACCGAAATTAAAACTTATATAATTTATTTTGTTAAACAGTTTACCAAATAACTTTAGCTTAATTCTAAAAGTTATTATTTTTTATAAGAACTTAATAATAGCTTTTAAGTTAAAAAAAAAAAAACTAGACCAAACAGGCTCGAAATTGATTGTTCAATTGGTTTTAGTCAGTTATAGGTTTTATATTGGTTGAGCTTAAATGGCTCAAGTTGAAAAATAACCAAGTAGCCCAATCAGTCCATACTTTAATTTTTATGAGGGTTTGGGCTTAATTAGATCAATATGATAATTTTATATTGTTTAAATAGGTAATTAAGCCCATATGATTTATTTTTAATAAAAAAATAATAAATAATTAAACACCATATAATTTATTTTTTAGTAAAAAAGTAAACACTAGATAATTTATTTTTTAATGGAAAAAACAATAAACACTATATAATTTATTTTTAAGAATGTAAAACCAATTAACACAATATATTTTATTTTTTCTTAAAGAAACAATAAACATCATATATTAAATTTTAAAAAATTAAAAAATAATAACTAAAATTTTACCCTTATGTTAAAAATTTTTAAAAATAACCCTCGATTTTTCGATCGGTGTTGGGAGGAGTTCCTCTAGACAACCACCAAACTGATCAATCGAGAAAATCGATTGTTGTAACCAGTGCCTCAATCAGCATCGATTAACCAGCCCGTATAGGGTTGAAAATCGTTGGTTTTGGTTGGTTGTGCGGTTATACCTACCAATACACAGTCCTCGTTGTTGTAATGTGATTGTTAAGATATGATTGTTGGGAAGATAATATTGTAGTGTTTGATATATATGTAAATATGCTAATCAAAATAATGAGAAGATAACGTTGCATTGATTTATAAGTATTTTATTAAAAATATAATATTAATTTCTAAAATTATTGTTACATATGAAAATGAAAATTTAATACACTTACATGTTTTTGTAATTAAAAATAATTAATTTATAATTAAATTAGTTAATTAACTAATAAATTAGTTAATTAAGTTAACTTAAAATAGTAATTAAATTAGTTAACAATCTTGACAATAGTTGATAGTGTCCCAGGTGATGGTGGTCAACAACATTTGAAGTGGTCAACAGCATTTAGGGCGATTGATGGCATTCGATGATGATCAATGGCGTTCGGTAACAATTGACGATGTCTGACAACGAACGCGATCAACCATCGAAATTTGGGTTTAAGAGAAAAAATGGTTGTGTAGCAATTGGATAGTGGAAGAAAGAGATAGGAGAAATTGAAGAGAGAGAAAAGGTGAGAGAAAGATATTAGGCATTTTAATAAAAAAAAATTAGTTACCATCCCATGCAATGGAAAAGTACATTACATTGGTCTTCAAAAGGAATGTATTTCCTGCCCTCAATAAGAATGTAAATGCCAATGTAATGTAATTTTTTTATTACCAAACATTTTGTAATGTAATTTTACCATTAAGATTAAGAAAATATTAATTACTTCTCTTGTACCAAAATTTTTTTCATATTACTAATTTTATCCTTGTATAAAAAACAATCATAAAAAAGTAATGATTTTTTTTCAAAGTGTTAACTATTCAAATTTAAAATTTTCATTCAAAATTAAATTCACCAGATGATTACATAGTAATATTTTATTATATTTTATATAATTATTCAATCAAAATTTTTTTATAAAATTCATGATGAAATTAATGTAAATTTTATATAAATTTTATAAAATTATAATTAAATAATTAACAAAAATATAATAAAAAATTGCAATTGATATAATCTTGTGATCTTTTCATGACTTGACAAGCTCATTTCCTTCAATTGAGCACCCTAATTATTAGTTGTAGCATCCTTTTTTTGCGTGAGAATGAAGGTATTCAAACTTTACTAGAAAGTAAATGATAGCTTCTAATCATAAGCTTTTATTTTGTAGGCTTCTCTCCTCTTAAATTTTTTTTTTGGGATTACACTTCAAATAGGGTAATTAAATGGAACATATTAAGTTTAAAATGATTAATGTAGTTAAATTAGAATAAATGCAGTTAAAATCATACAGTAAAAGGGTAAAAATGTTATAATACAAATAAGATAATGTTACCCAAAATTTTACAGTTGAGATAGCATAAGATTAACTCAATCTTCATTTATCATAACTCTATCTACTCGTATTTAAAATATTTCCCAAAAAGTCAAACCCTTACAATTTATTCATTTGCTTTTGCTTTTTGAGTTCTTTTTTTAAATGGGCTCTATGCATAACATGTTTCTAACAATAAACCTCCTCATAATTTTAACTGTTTTTAGCCAATAGAATTAAAATTTGGACAAAATTACCCTTAATGATATCGACCTATTTATTTGGCTCCACGTCTCAACCCGAAACCTATTAACGGGTCAAGTATGTTTTGATCTGCGTCTCAAAGTGACTCATATTTTTTGAGCATTCCTCACCAGACTATTCATATCTAGAGTATTCTTTATCAGAAAGAAAAACGTTTAAGCATTTTGAGTATTTTGGAATAATTTTTGATACACGAAGAAAATTTGTGAGCATTTTTAGCATTTTAAAGTGATTTTTGATGTATGAAGAAAAACTTTTGAACATTTTGAGCATTCATATTCATTAATTATGTTGTTAAATGGAATATGGTGTATCGTTTGAAATTGTTTATCTTATTAAATGGAATTCAGTAGTTTTGGTGATTTTTTAGAATTACGTGATTAGTTTTTACGTATTGCGTAACTGATTTTGGACATTGCGTGACTGACTTGGGCATTGCGTGACTAGTTTTTGATAAGGCATTGCGCGACTAGTTTCTAATAAGACATTGCGTGACTAGTTGATAGGCATTGCATGACTGACTTTGTGTATTACGTGACTAGTTTTTGATAAGACATTGCGTGACTAATTGATAGGCATTGCGTGACTAGTTTTTAATAAAACATTGCGTGACTAATTTCTAATAAGGTATTGCGTGACTAGTTGATAGGTATTGCGTGACTTGTAGTAAGGCATTGCGTGACTAGTTAGTAAAGCATTGTGTGACTTAGGCATTACTTAAAAATCAGTCATGCAATGCCTAGAAACTAGTCACGCAATGCCTAAAATCAATCACGTAATGCCTAGAAACTAGTCACGCAATGCCTAGAAACTAGTCACGCAATGCCTAAAATCAATCACGTAATGCCTAAAAACCAGTCACGCAGTGATTAAGTCATGTAATACCTAAAAATCAATCTCGCAATACTTAAAAATCAGTTTAATCAATTTCAATTCTTTAACTTTGGGATTCTATGAATAAACCAATAAACTCAAGAACCTAAAACACGTACTTTTTTTTTGTTAAGCCATGAAATTGTGCATTTCATAAAAGATAGGTTATAAAACTCCATAACCCTCCAAAGTAAGACAAAATAAATCCCTATTAGGAGGGCCTTGCTCACTCCTCTTATGCAAAAATAAAATATACTCCCTTTACTAAATATTTCTGGAATAATTTCAATTCAAAATCTCATAAAAAAAATCAAAATCCCCAGCAAACATGTTTAATAATCATCCCAATCTCAAACACAATAAAACCGTGAACTACCATAAAACCCATCAAACACACTTCAGCTATTTCTTTTCCTTGAGCCCATCATCTTAACCAATTGATCCAACTCATCAACACAGGCATCTCCATCGTAGCACATGTTTCGAAACAAGTCATTATAAAAAATCATCCAATTACCAAATTCATCATGCTACCTGCAATCACAATAGAAAAGTAAAATCATTGTTCATCGTCCTTGAGAATCTCAAGATTCACTATATAAAAAAATAAAACAAAAAAAGAAAGAATTTGATGTCATCTCCGAATGGCGAGATAGACAGTATTTGACTAAAGAGAGAAATCGAGATTTAATTTTAAAATTTTTGTCTCGATGGCGGGATAGAGAAAAGTGAAACTATTTTAACTTGTCTGAAATTGTTTAAAAAGTATTGTTGTCAAGTCATGTCAAAAATTGACTAAAAATAGTTAAAATTATAAAAAATGATATTTTTGAATTGAGCTTATGAGGAAAGTTATTTCTCACAATTTTTTCTTGCTTTTTCTTCATTTTTTTTACTTTTTTTTCTTTGTTTTAAGAAATGAAAAAGATATGCCAAATTTAGCACATGCATCACGTTTTCTTTATATACATGCATGTTTTTTTATCATGATAGATCTTCACATGCTAACTTTAGTTTTGGATAGTAATTTTGGTTCAAAACTATTTGAATATATAATGAAAAAATGTATTTGTTCTCTTTTAAATTAGAAAGAAGCTTTAAGAAAAACTTTTGACATTTGGTTGAAATGATTCAGTGAGAATATTCATGACATAAGAAAATATTTTTATTGTGTAAAGTAAAATCTTTTAAAGAGATTATTGTTTTGACACTTTGTTGTATAAAATATGTGATTTTAAAAGACACATCCACAAACTTTGGATTTAAAATCTGAAGATTGAACTCAATGAGAGAGTGAACTTGTTATTGTTGAAAGATTTTATATTTCAAGTTTGATTCCAGGCTTCACCGATCAAAAAAACACTCTAGACCTGTGCGCTAAGGAGTTCATTCCAGGTGTCTGGAATCCCAGGCAAGCACCAATGCAAGCAGTCATTGCCCTTTTTACCATAATGTGAAATGTGAGCCTCATCTCTCAGATCAGACAGAGCAGTTATATCCAAAATCTTTACCCTTGTACCCTGAACAGCAGCTGCAACGATCTTATCGCTTGATTCTTCTCCAAGGACTTGGCTCCCTCTTGTCATTGGAATCAGGTTATCACATTTCCCCCCGGTGTTCCATTCCCCTTTAAAAAAGTGCCTCGGCGACGTGGTTGTAAAGAAAACTTGCAGGTCGGGATGGGAGGCCAACTCGGAATCAAGCCATTTTACAATGTTGTTCACTTTAAAGATCTTGGCATTCTTAACATTCTTAAGAAATCCCTGTTCTACGGGCTTCCCATTCACATACATCACCTCATTGTCCATGTCGACCCTCGTTTTGGTCCAATGGTGAGCTGTGTTGATAACTAATAAATTAAGTTGATCGAGGTTTTCTCGAATGAAAGCTGGCGGACGATCCAAATGCATGGCGTAACGGGTCTTGGGATCGGTGGCGTTGATAGGCTCTCTGTCACAAAGTCTTGCTGACCAAGAACGCAGAATGGTGGTATTGGTACTTAGAAAGCGGTAAGCCCAGAAATGCTGATGAATCTCTCCTTTACGTAACAATTTAGAGAAACCATATTTGTCTGCAACATCTTCAACGTCGGGGCTTTGTTCCCCCCCAGTGAGCATGCACATCATGGATTGGAATTGCTGCCCGCTTAATGAATCTCCTATGAAGGCAACTGTTTTGTCCTGCATCCTGATTATCCTTTTAGACAACTCAATTATTCCCAATGATAAATTCAAAGAAATAAAACAAATATCAGTATATATCTACCTTTTCAAGAAATCAGAGGGCTCAAACTCTGGCATTTTACAATCTAGAGACTGCCATCGATAACCTTCATAAGAGAAATCTGTTCGATTGGTGAGTCTGCATGCCCAGTTTCTTGTTATATACTTGCATCCAGCAGTATATAAAGGCGGCCTGCGGTCGGCGACCCATCTACCCTTTGCATAATTGCAGACTGCAAAGATGGATATAACTCAATGCTCTCTGAATATGAAAATGTCTAGCAATTCAAATATGGATACTCATCCTTGGTCATTAGTCATATGCGAAAAAAGTTGTACCTTGGTCGTTAGTCACTTTAAGAATTAGAAAGTGATATTCAGTTTGCCATTAAGATATATATAGGTATAGATCTATCTTATGATTATAGATAAGCCCGTAGAACATATTAGTCAAAGTTATAGCTTTTGAGAATTTAATAAAATTTTGTCTACTTATTGTTAAGAGATCAATTCTTATACACATGTTAATTGGATTTTCTGGTATTACTAAAACAAATGAATTCTTAATTATAGTAGCATTGAGGTATAGGGTGTCATTGACACTTTTCTAGAAGGACTTTATTCTATAGGATGGGATATGAAGAGTTAGGAAGTACATCATTAAGATAGTCTACTGTTGTGGAAATTGTTCAAGAATCAACAAAGATAAAATCCAGAGAAATCAAACAAATAGAAAAACATAAGAATTTAAGTGGTTCGGCCTCTTACCTACATTCACGAAGTGAAACTATTCTTTCTATTATTGAGAAATTAAAGTACAATAAAGTGACCTCTATGATTCCTCAAACCAACCAAAGATCCCTTACACACTCTTTCTTAATAACTTCCCAATAACACTTACCTAAACCACTCTAACTCCACCAAAAGCAAAAGACATAGTTACAAAGTGTTCCCTCTCTAGAGCTCTCAAAGCACTACTAGCAATTCTAACACCTAGAGATCCACTTTTATAGTATATAAGTCCAAAGTAGAATGTGATTAGGAGTCAACGTGGAATAAGAAGTTTAAAACCATACAATTACTCAATGTTGTACACAAACAAGAATCTTAATCAAATAAGATCTATAATTCTAGTCAACTTAAAACTCAACAAGTCTCCACCTTTGACTTGAATTCAAAATCCTTAAACCTCTTCCACCAGTCGCACTTAATTGCCACTTCCTAACTCCACCTACTTTCCAACGCCTTGAACAACTCTCCAAGCATAAGACTTTCCAAATTATTGACTTTTATAATTACCACGACTACACATACCGAATCAACCATGGTCCAACATTCGATTCCACAAAACGGCCAATGCATTTGTGTAGCCATCAAGTAAATGGCACTAATTGACTTCGAAAAAGGACCTCGATGACCTTTCCAATTCATTACTAACAAGATTTTTCATCTTTTCACCATCATTTACACCATGGGAACCTTCCATCACCTTCTCGGCAAATAAAATCTCACTTTGGTAGCTACCATCTCTTGTGCACTGTTCCCATCCTTTCGATGCCTCACATTTTAGACGATACAAGCTATTATGCAAATTCTCCCTCATCAAGACCATGTCGCTTTGTGTGACTTTTACCACTCCATCACAAGCAGAATATCCATACCCTTTGGAGTCTAGCAGGCTCAAAGAATGCATCTCTAGGACATAGGCCACACCATCCAAAGAACGCATAACCTCATCAAACATTTTGATTTTCACCACTTCAAGGTCCATAACCTTCACTATTGATTTATTATCCAAAGTCAATTCCTTGCCACCCCTTCTTGAAGTAAATCAAAACAATCCTTTTAATAACATATGTGAGTGGCAGAAGCAGAATCTAAATACCAATCAGAATTTGCATTCATATTTTCTGAGATTGTAAGGACATCACAATCATCACCTTCAGCAACGAAAGCATACTCACATTTGTTTCGTTACTTTCACCCCCTTTTGTAGGATAATCCTTTTTAATATGTCCATACCCTTTGCATTGAAAGCACTAAACATTGTTGGATCTATACTTGCTACCCTTAGATCACTTACCTGTTGACTTCCTCCTACGAACCTCAGTTACCAATGCCAAGCCACTTAGATCTTTATCCCCTTCCTTACCTTTCTTTCGGGCTTCATGAGATATTAACGTTGATTGTGCTTGTTCTAACGTTATTGTATCCATTCCACATATCAGAGATTCCACAAATACCTCATAGGAGTCTAGAAGCGAAGTCAGGAACAAAGTGCCTTTTCCTTTTCCTCCACCTTCACATCAACCTTCTTCAACTAATCAATGATCCCATTGAATTCATTCATATGCTTCATGAGGTCTCCATTCTCCTCCATCTTTAAGTGATATAACTTTCGCCTAAGCTGCAACTTGTTGGAAATACTTTTTGCTGAGTAAATCTTCTCTAACTTTGCCCACAATCTTGAAGCAAAATCTTCATCAATAACATGATTAAACACGTTATCTCCAATGCAAAGCCAAATAATGCTCACACACCTTTGATCCAACTCTGCCCATTCAACATCCTTCATGTCATCTGGTTGCCTTTCCTCCTTTCCTAGCAAGGGCGCATTAAACCTTACTGCACAAAGAGATCTTTCATCCTTCTTTGCCACTGCGTGAAACTAGTTTTTTCATCAAACTTCTCAATTGAAAAATTCGTAGAACTAGTAACTTTTGACATCCTTGTTGAATTTTGAATTTATTAAACCCGAAGCTTTGATACCAGTTTGTTGTGAAAATTGCCCAACAATCAACAAAGATGAAATCCAGAGAAATCAAGCAACTAGAAAAATACAAGAATTTACGTAGTTCAACCTCTTGCCTATGTCCACAGAGTGAAACTATTTTTTCTATTATTGAGAAATTAAAGTACAATAAATTGATCTCTATCGTTCCCCAAACCAACCCAAGATCTCTTGCACACTTTTTCTCAATAACTTCCCAAGAACACTCACCCAACCACTTTAGCTCCACCTAGAGCAAACGACAGAGTTACAAGGTGTTCCCTCTCTAGAGCTCTCAAAGCACTACTTGCAATTCTAAAACCTAGAGATCCACTTTTATAGTATAAAAGTCTAAAGTAGAATGTGATTTTGACTCAATGTGGAATAAGAAGTTTAAAACCATACAACTACTCAATGTTGTACACAAACAAAAATCCTAATCAAATAAGATCTAAAATTCTAGTCAACTTAAAACTCAACATCCACTAAATTCAATACTCCTATAAAATGGTCTACAAAATTCACTACTCCTAAAAGGTTCAAGACAAAAGAAAAAATTTGGTCAATCTGTGAATGTAAAAGGTTTGAAAACTACATTCAAGAGGGAATATAAGTGTTTCAATCGCAAGAAAAGTGACATAAGAAACAAGATTATGCCAAATATTAGATTGGCTAGAAAAAGATAAACATGAAGAAATTCATTAGTAAAAGAAGGCCAAATAAAGATGAATCTAGAGTCACAATTAGTAACAAAGTAGAGGTGATAGTCAAGTTTGTCGGAATAATTTACTTAAACTTTAGTTTTAGTTTCTTTATTAGACACCACTAGTTAAATTTTGAAATAAAAAACTCCATTATTAAAATTGGTTTGTGTCCTTTGACTAATGGATTATATAGACTGTGTTTAGTTCTTACTAATTTCTATGTCACCTCATATTATATTAAAAGAGTTGCCAAAAGACCCTACATAAAAGAAAACATCGTTCATGTTGTGACATAAAAAAACTTGGTTACATTTTCAAGGAAATGATAAAAAGGTTGATAAAGGATAACATCTTACTTGCTCTTATTTCTGATGACTCGTAAATATTTGTTAATTGTTATAGGAATAAGATGACTAAAATAAATAAAAGAGATTAAATAGCAGTTCCGATTTATTAAAACTCATTTGCACTAACATAAGTGGAACATATACCCCCATTATCCGTAATTGTAGATATTGTGGCATTTATTGATTATTTTTCTCATTATGATTATATATTTTTAATTAAACAAAAGTCTAAAACTCTTGAGAAATTTAAAATCTTTAAGACTTAAGTTGAAAAACAATTGAGAATAATCAATAAAATTGTCAAGTTTAACAAAAGTGGTGAGTATTGTGATACGCATGACATAACATGACAGCTAAAAGGCCGGTTTATCAAATATTTATAACGTTGTCGATTAGTGTCCCAATACACTATGCTTGGTATCCTAAACAAAATGGTGTGGCTGAAAAATGAAATCATACCTTTAGGGATATGATGAGGAGTATAATTAGCGAAGCTATTTACTAGAATTTTTGGAGGGAGAAACCAATCATAACAAATTTGCATATCTTAAATAGTATCTTTACCAAATCTATACTTAAAATCCCCTTTTAAGTTTTGGACCCGATAGAAACTTAATTTTAATCACTTATGTGTTTTGGGATATCCTTTAGAAGCGTACTTTTATGATCCACTAAAACTAAGATATAGTATCATTTCACTAATTGTTATATTATTAGAACCTAGATCGTTCTTAAGACTATAAATTTTATTGCTCAAGTAGTGGTAGTAAAATTATTAAGGTAAAAGCAATTAAATTTTTAGAGTTACATATGGTTAATAGCAGTTGCTGTCATAGTAGAAATGGAGGAGAGCATATTAAGACGTAAGTATTCCTATGCTTATACAGAAAGATAATATGATACATGCACTAGTTGAGAAACAAGAATAAGGTCAACTAGTTCTTGATAAGGTTCCTAAACATTAGAATGTTGTATAACAGATACCACAAACAAGACCCATAAGGGTAAGGAAGTTTGTTGTTTCCTTAGATATCTATGAATTCTATCTTTAAAAGGGTGATTATGACATTAGCTATATAGTTTATCTAGTAACTTTTTAAGAAGTTATTTTTAGTCTTAAATTAGAGAAGCAGTGAGGGATAAGATACAATCTTTGTTATACAATGGTTTATGGGAACTTGTTGAGCTAAATAATGATTGCAAACTCATTAGTTGTCAATGAGTATACAAGATCAAGAAAGATTCTAAAGAAATTATTGAGAGGCTTAAAGTCAAATTGGTTGTCAAAGATTTTACTCAATGAGAAGGTATTGATTACAATAAAACATTTTTTTGTTGTATCCTAGATGTTGTTTAGGCTTAAAAGTGTAGACATATGTAGGAAATCTTAAATCCTATGATGGATTTACTATGTAAAAGGTAAGGTTAAGTCCCCTTTCCTATCTATAACAACATAAAGATCTCACCATTTAAGAGTTAAAAAAAAAAGGACATGAAAATCTTAATGCACTTAATACAAGCAGTTAATCTGGTTAGTATTATTTACATTATTACACTATTGATCAAAAATCAGGTATATTTTATGTTTGAAATTCCTAATATGATAGATCTTGAATTAGTATAAAATATTTATACATAAAGTCTAACAAAATAAACAAGGTATACAGAAAAGAGTACAAGTACGAAGTGGCGAACAAACCTGGAGCTGGAGGGGGCGTGGTATACTGATGTTGGGCTGGTGCATGTGTAGAAATAAAAGGATTCCTATCCCCGTCCCAAAGTAATAAGGTCATAAAAAGCAGAGCAAGAAAGAGAAATTTTCCAGGAAATCTAAAAGAATCTCCTGCTTTCATCTCCATTTTATGCACTGCAAATTAATAACAGAAATTCTTCACTCCTCAAACCCAAAAATCCTCAATGTATCGTATTTTTCAGCTACCACATATAATATGAGTTCAGGCACTGAATCGTATCATTCTACACAGGGCCTCCACTCTCCAGCTGCATGTAAAGAATATATGCCAGAAAATTTTAGTAACAAATTAATAAGGCAGCCAAGAAAGTAAAACACACAACACAATCATTTTTGATGTAGAAGAAATTCATAAACGCATTCGTGCATGCATAGCATAAATCATAATAGAAAGTTGGATCAATTCGAGAAAAAAAAAAAAGGACAAAACTTATAAGAAAGATGAATAAACTTTCTCCCAACTACAACTAGTTTTCTTTTAATAAACAGATTAAGCCTAGCATATGCATATATATGTATATATATATGTTGTTTTTATAGAGAAAAAGAGAATGAACCTAGTTAGTGAAGCCTCCTCTCCTTTAATGAGTCGAAGCTGTTACTTTGGTTTTGTTAGTCCGTACCACGATTATGTATATATACATTGATTGAAGTGGTGTTAATTTATTAGGTGACAACACCAAGGTTTTTGTATTTATCATATTAACAAATGTGAGACAGAAATCATTATGATTTCATAGAAATTTGGACTATGATTCATTTGTAATTATATAGATTGACAAATTTGCTTCCTACCCAAATTGACAAATTGACACGTGTATTTCAAGATGTCAGCTTTAATGTGTCACAAAATGATTAAAAGTATTTTTTTTTTATTTTGAAAACGCATTAAAAAGGGAAAGGTAAAGGATTAATGCTTACATCAATTTGGGGCGTCACCATAACACACATTTTTATCTTTCCTAAGCATTCGCATGTATTAGATAATATATTGAGGTATCCTCTAGACCTGAATCTCTTGCTTATGTTTTCATCCCAGACTGAGTCCCAATCCCCCCATTGATTCCAGAAATTAGCCCAAGGAGTAATTGTCCAATCCCTAATTCTCTAATTAACGTGACACATACACACACATATATAAATCACTGAAACTTTTTAGTTTATTTCTTAAGAATAAGGGTATAAAATCATTGTTTTTATGATATTTTTCATTATGATTTGCTAAATTAATAAGTCTAATTTTTCAAGCGATTGTAATTTGAATTTTCCATTCACAAATAATTAAAAAATTAAAAAAAAATTATTTGATTGTGACACATTTTTTTTTTAATTTTATTTGTAAACTAGTGTTTATAGAATTTTTTTTATTTCTTAATATTGCGAATTATCTGAAATTATATAAAATATTACCACATCACATAAAATTAATTTGTCATCTAAAATAAATGGAGTTTGATATCGAATATGACTTGTCAAAGTTTCAAAGTTATTAAATACAAATTACTAGATTTATTATTTAAGCATATTCACATTTACTATGCCACCTATCTTTATATTCTAAATTTTTCAACCCAAAACTTCAAATAAATATATATATATATATATATATATATAATCAATTGATGTTTTAGGAACAAGTCTTAAGTTAAATTATGATTATTTAATGATAATTCAACATTTAATATATATGTATGAAAAAAAAAAAGAAAAAGCTTGTTAGTCTAGAAAAGCTTGCTAGTTTAGATTTTAATAATTTAAGTTAATTACATATTTAATGTCATATTATGTATAATAATTATTTTCATTTAGTATATTTAAAATCATCATATTAATTGTCAATCATCAAAATTTATAAAAGAAATAAAAATGACACATAACTTATATGATTCTTATCAAAACTACTAAAAAATAATATCACAAAATTTACATAATTCTTTTAACTTTTTAAATAGTAGTTATTTGTCACAAACTAACTAATTTCTTTCTTTCTACTAATTCAAATGAAACTCGTTCATTTTATATGAATAAACTCTCCCTCCATGCAAACAATATTTATTTTTACTCTATAATCATTATTCTTTATGTTAATTTGATTGTAGCTACTTGGAGTTCTTTCATTCATTCAATTAATTCATATCTTTTTCTATCCAAAACTTTAACTATATATGAGCAATCAATCTTTTCGGCAAGTCGAATTATTATTATTTAAGGATGCTTCAACCTTTAACATTATTGACAATTAAGGTTTGAAAAAAAAATTGAATTGTAAAAGCTTTGACTTAAGAAACATTTTGGTAACAATTTCTTAATATTGTTACAAGTTAATTACATGTTTAATATCATATTAATTATAATATAAAATTTCATTTAGTGTACTCAAAATTATCATAGTAATTATCAATCATCAAAATTTATAAAAGAAATAAGAAAGCACAAAACTTACATGATTTTTATCAAAACTGTTAAAAAAATTTGTCATAATAGCCAACTCATTTCCTTCTTACTAATTCAAATGAAACCCATTCATTTTATGTGAATAAACTCTTACTTTATACAAACAACATTTATTTTTACTATATAATTATTTTTTATCATAATTTGATAGTAGCTTATTGGAGATCTTTCATTCATCCACTCACTCATATCTTTCCAAAATGGCTTCCAATACTAATGAAAATGTTAGCAGCAGAGAATATGACTTTTTTTGCAACTTTAGAATTTTGAAGGTAAAAATTTAAAGCATGTTACACTAACTAAATATAAATGTAATATCTGTAAATGTGGTTTTCAAACTAAAAAAACAAAAAATAAATAATGAATACTAAGTTTATATCTAAATATGCCTACTCATATACTCTATTTATATGACATTTTATTAGTACTTACAATTATACTTATAGTAGTAATTATCATTTAGTTACATATTTTAAATCTTAATTTAGATATTCATGTTTACGTATTTAATTTATCTATTAATTATTAACATATAATAATTTATATTATAATATTTTTTATGTTTAATTTTATAATATATTATTTTAATTGTAATAAAGTAATAAAACTTAAATGGATTAAATATTAACATAACAACAAGTTGAACAACATTGTAAGAGTTTACATATAATGTTAATATACCTCTTTTTTATAAACTTCTCAATTTTCCTGATATTATAGTTGTTAATATTATATAATATGCAATACGCATCATATATTACATTACGATATAATAACAAATGATATGAATCGATATATTAGATTATTGATCAAATATCGAACTTGTATCGCACGATACACGTATGAATTTTAAATTATATACTATTCAATTATTAAAAATTCTTTTTTTATTTTTTTGTTTGAAACATGATAAATTATTTTTTCTGAGTATTAATCTTCAAGATTTACATTTTATACAAAATGATGCCAAAATAATTTATTTTTTGAATTTTTTATTTTTTTTATTTTTTATTAATAAATTAATATGAAAAATATATATCTTATTTAAAAATATATATTATAAAGGAATAAATTGAGAGTTTAAATTAAAAAAATAATAATCTTTTCGATTTATGTCATATAATCTTTAATTTTATTAATAAATATATTTTTTAACTCTTTTTTTATTTTACATGTGTACATGTTGTTTATAATTAATTTTAAAATTTTTTTAATATAAATATTTTTAATAAAAAATACGATACGTATCTTAATTTAAGAATGATGCTTGATACAATAATCAATAATCAATATAACATTAATATATTTATTTGATTAATTGAAAATATATTAACGAGTTCGAGGGGTTAAATGCAACAAATTCTTTCTTGATGGCAAGAATTCAAGAAATACAAAACATTAATGGTACTCTATAAAACAAACAACAAAGGCAAGGGCAAACCANATGAGAAATGTATGTTTTATTTAAAAATATATATTATAAAGGAATAAATTGAGAGTTTAAATTAAAAAAATAATAATCTTTTCGATTTATGTCATATAATCTTTAATTTTATTAATAAATATATTTTTTAACTCTTTTTTTATTTTACATGTGTACATGTTGTTTATAATTAATTTTAAAATTTTTTATTATATACAATATAATACTCGATAATAAAAAATACGATACGTATCTTAATTTAAGAATGATGCTTGATACAATAATCAATAATCAATATAACATTAATATATTTATTTGATTAATTGAAAATATATTAACGAGTTCGAGGGGTTAAATGCAACAAATTCTTTCTTGATGGCAAGAATTCAAGAAATACAAAACATTAATGGTACTCTATAAAACAAACAACAAAGGCAAGGGCAAACCATACAGGGCTAAGGAATGACTGCAACTTAATGGAGACCGCTATGGAAGGTTATAAGGGACAATATAAAAATGGAGACCGCCATAGAAGGTTATAAGGGACAATATGAAGCTATTAAGCGGGAATATTTTTAGATAAGAGAAAGAAGTGACTTGTGTGAACAAAATTTTCAAAAAAAGGAAGCTGAATGGAGTGGATAATAAGGCAGATGAGGGAAGAAGCTTTCAAGGCAAGAGAAATGGCGGATAAAATAGAAAAGCTTAGGCGGAAATCTTTAGGCAAGAAATTCTTCTAAAGGACGAGTTAAGTGAGTTAAAAATCAATGTAATGATACTTATATCAAAGCTGCTCAAAAGGAATTAAAAAGGTTTAGAAATTCCTAAAAAATAAACAATAATAAAATTTACCAAATGAAATTTAAGATTTTGAAAAAGAGATTAGTCATGAAATTTCTGGATAAAAATCAAATGTTCTTATTTTTACTTGAAACGACCTATTTGAATATTAGAAAGTACGACTTATCCCAAAACTCCATCTAAATGTTTGTTTTACTTTGTATATCTTTATGACAATATGAACATACTATTTGCTTCCTTTTGCAAGACATGAACTAATACGGGATTATTTGATTTTGTAGAAACAGATCCAGTAGACGTTGTACTTCATGCATTTTGAATAAATATGCTAAATATCTGAATAGAATCAATTAGTTTTGCTTTTATGGCAAACGTATAGGAAAAAATTCAATTTGCATCTCAAATGGAAAATCAACAAAAACGAAGAGGAAGTTGTGAAGAGCACAAAAGGCAAAAATGTGGATGTAAGATACAGAACATGTTGCAAGAGCCACAACCTTGCTTTTGAAAGACTGCCCAAGAGTGCATGTTTAGGTAAGATTCAGTTGTGAGTAGATGTGACTAATTTGCTTCTAAAGAGAAAAATTGCATATGAAAATAAGATCACCCTTTTTTAACACAATTATGTGAAAGACAGGCTTAAGAGAAAGATATCATCAACTAGTCAGACTGGGTTGACAGGAGTGTGTAAAAAATGAACAAGGCTTCTGTTCTGCAACATGGTGAGCATAACACATGCAATTCATTCAAAAGCAGCATGAATGAATGTCTTCTTTTTTTCTATCAATACCTAGAGAGTAAATTTCCATGGATCAGATGCAGTTATGTACTCTTCAACCAATACACTAGAATTCAACCGATGGCATAGCAAATCTTATAATTGAGCTGCAAGGAGCTCATTCCATGTATCTGGAATGCCGGGCAGGCACCAATGCAAACAATCATAGTAAGCTGAGGTACCAAAAATGCGGTATTGGGATTTGTGAGCCTCGTCTCTCAGAGCAGAAAGAGCTGTTATATCCAGAATATTAACCCTTGTACCCTTAACAGCAGTCTCAACAATCTTATCACTTGATCCTTCTTGAATGACTTCACTCCCTCCAGTCAACGGAGTAGTATTATTGCAGTTCCCCTTGTTATCAAAATGCCTTGGTGACCTGGTCCTAAAGAAAGCTTTTAGGCCGGGATGCAAGGGAAGTTGTGAATCAAGCCACTTCACCATCCTATGAACTGTAAAATTCTTCACGTTCATCATATCCATAAGCATCCCATATTTTATGGGCTTCCCATTTAGGTACATTACCCAATGATTTGCTATAAATTTTGCTTTAATCCAGTGGTGTGCTGTATTCAGAACCAATACATCGAAACGGTGTAGGAATTTCCTCAAGAAAGTTGGTACACGATCCAAATGCAGGGCAAAACTTGAATCTGGGTCTGTGTTATTGATGCGCTCTAATCTGCAGAGCGTTGAAGACCAGTAAAATAAAATGGTGGTATTAGTAGTTGGGAACCTGTAGGCCCATCCATCAGGACGAATGGCTCCGGAACGCTTGGCAAGACCATATTCAGTTGCCACATCTTTCACTTCAGGGCTCTCTTCGCCACCAGTGGCCATACACATTAACGAGTGGAATTGCTGCCTCCCCAATGAATCACCTACAAATGCAATTGTTTTGTCCTGCATTCTGAAATCAAGTCATAGTAAACAAGCTGAACCTAAATGTTGTCATGTTTAGTAAAAACATGATTGATCAAATTCCAAATTTCATAGGAGGAAAAGGAGTGTAACTAAGCTAAGCCTAGACTCAGAGCTCAACTCAACTACAGAACTCAAAGCTCCACCTTGGTTCAAATTTATTTTTTTGCACTCGTGCTCACTCAAAAATTAAACTACTCAAACTTGACTTGATTTGACTCAATATCATCAACTCAATAAGAAACTTGAAACTCAAGCCTGAATAACATTTTAAATTACAAATATGTAAAATCAAACAATATATTGTATATGAGTCTTGGGTACGAGTGTCCTAAGGACATTCTTTAAGGTACCATTATAGTAACATTTCTGCATTAAATACAATAGTTGACAGTTAATCTGATTTTTCCAATGCATTGGGTGAAGATATTACCTTATATAATAACCTTAGAGAGTGTAAAATTGTAAAAAATTCTAAAGTAAACTTAGGATATAAAAACTACAGCAACCATAAGGCCAGTACAGCATACAAAAAGATTAAAGAGCTTGAAAAGTGAAATCAAAGTAACTATATCATCAACAAAAAATTCTTACTTTCTTAAGAATGCAAACCGCTCAAACTCTGGCATTTCACAATTTATTGGCTGCCAGCGATATCCCTCATAAGAAAAATCTGCTCGTTGAGTCAGCCTACAGGCCCAGGGACTTGGTAACCACCGTTTACATCCTAACCCAGAATAGAATGGGCGCTGGCTGTCCGAAACCCATCTACCCTGTGCATAATTACAGACTGCAGAGAAAAGAGCATTAATATGCATGCATAATTTCAATATGATCTTTGTGAGAATCTAAACAAGCTTAGATATTTCAGAAACAAATAAGTAGGGGAAAACACTTCAGCAAACAGATATACATTTGACTTCTAAAAGCCTGGTAATAGGCAAATTTCAGATGAAAATAGTTCAGTTTTCTCCTGCAGACTTCTAAACACCTCCACTTGATACATCCACATCCATTCATTTACAAAAACACTGCAAACCGGGATCAAAATTCATAGTCAGTGAAATGGAAAAAAAAACCCTCCATATGTGTCACTTGCAACTTGGAACAAGAGAGCACGCAAGCCCTTGAAATGAAGCATAGAAGAGATTTTATTTTGTGATCCTTACTAAGTTAAAACGTTTGAGCAAGTTAATTCACTTCTATTCCATTTTGATACATGAAGATGGCTAGTAACCCCACCAAGGAAAACTCAGTCCAACGAACTCTGTCTCCCATGTGCAACCGTCCCATTCATGACTTTCATATCTGCACTATCATTCACTGACAATCACTAGATACAAATTTACCTGTTTTTGCTTTACAGTTGCATCAGGTCAATACACTAGATTTCTTTACAAGACCAAGGTACCTGTGCAAATCCTGAACACTAGCTCAAATAGGATATCTTGCCACCGAAAGCTAGATTGGAGAGCATCTAATAAACCATCACAATAACAATTTTACCAAGGAAAAGTGTAGCTTGCATGACCTTGGAGGAGGAAACATATACTCTACACATCTCCTCTTCAGCTTCCGAAGATCCAAATCCAATGGTTTATGGAATATGATTAAGAATGCTTTGTGCTCAACTAATTCTCAAGATTAAGGCTTGGGAGATGACAACTCAAAAATCACAAAAAAATTTGAGGTCGGGTGGCACAAGGCACAGCCCAGCTCTGCTCAAAACTGGTCCATGCCTAACACGGCAGATCAGTTAGAATCCCAGTTCATGCTAGGAACCATGCCAATATTTACGAGTCATGCCAGGAAAAGGGTCCCAGGTCTTTTCTGCAGCCATGACACATTTGGAGTTGTTGCAGGCCAACACAGCACTTCCCATTCATTTTTTTCAAGAACTAAGTAATAATTATATTATACTAAAATTGAGAAAAACCTAATTTTCAAAAAAAAAAATTGAGAAAAACCTAAAATGAAAATAGTGAGACGGCCATGCAAGACCTGGCATAGAACAATCCATTATGGCCTTGGGGTCATGCTGGACCTTCCCTCTGTCCTTGGCAGACCATGATGGGCTGACAGTGCCCACTACAGTTCCACGCCAGTCCCTGTAGCAGGCCCTGTCTGTCAACTATGACCCAATTTGCACTTATAATGGAAGTGCATCATTAAGCAATAAAAAATAAAGATGCAGGCTAAAAACAAAGATGCAAAGTCAAACCACAGATATCCATGGAATGCTATTGCAACAAATCAAACTGGTAAAACATTGAAGAAGTAAGTTTAGGCCTTCTGCGTGGTTTATTAACCAAGGTTGAATAACTAATCAGTTTTTGGAAAACCTTCTTGAAGGCTAAAAATGAACAAATACCAGAAGGAACTGATTGCACCTTGTCAAATGCTACAAATATTAACAAGTAGATAATCTCACAACAAAAACAATGGAGAGTTGATAGAGATTCACATCCCCAGAAAAACTCTTAATGCAGTTATTCCATGAAATGATATAATAATCACAATCATTCATAAGTTAATTAAAAATCGAAATAACAAGAGACCAAACTGATAAGAAGCAACAATATCACATTCTACAGATATTTGTAAATTCATCACACAAACCATGATTATAGCCATATAAGAAAAGGGACTTTACCTTGCGTCTTGGATGAGTATGTGTTCTCCAAGTCGCTCTTATCATTCCCAGATGGATGTGACATTGTCGAATTCCTTGGTGGAGGATCAAAATTCTGTTCTTTATTCTCTGTTTCTTCTGTCATAGTTGCATGAGAATTCGTCTCCTCAAAAGTCCCCTCTGGGTTCATGGACACTGATACATTATTTGGGGCAACCAGAAGAGCATCTGAGCCAGAAAGGAAGTTAATAATGGATGAGCAGGCCAACTATCCCAAAGGAAGATAAGAAACGCGTTGATCATACAAGATCCTGTTAAGAGGTGTTAAATCTTACATCAATTAAGTTTGGGGTTTGTAGTGGCTTCAGATTAACATTGGCTTCTTCACCTATCACCTATGTATTTATTCTAGGATGCTAAACATGGTATAAAAACATAGATTGTTTATTACCACATTTGTTGCCTCATTCTCATAGGATGACTTAACATGGTATCAAATCTCAGGTTTTGCTATTTGTTTCATATTTGCACAGCCTTGTTCTCATGATAGCCAGATAGCTCCTTCTATCTTGGTTGTCAGTATAAGGATACTTGTGGGAAAGGGGTGTTATTTATTGGTATATCCCACCTCCCTCAAGCTTGGGGTTTGTAGCAACTTTATATCCAGGGCATGTCACTCCATCTATTGTGAACTTATTTATGGTTAAATGAACACATGTTTGACAAAAAAAAAATGATTAAACACATCAAAAGAAATGAAAAGTTTCATCAAACTGAAATAATCGTGAAAGTAATGATCCCACAGCCATCAAAACCTTCGGGAACTAACATTTCCCAATTTCCTGCAAAGCATTATTTTAACCGTCCATCTCATGCCATATGTGCTTGCCAGAAATTGATCTAATCAAAATATCCATCCATATAGCTGTCCTTAAAATCGTAAACTGCAACTCTTTATTTAAAGAATTAGAAGTATAGTTTATGAATGTAAAGGGCACAAGAGATATGTCATTTTTCATGGCATATGCTCCAAAGAAATTTATCACTATAAGGGGCATGCACAATGAGCCCTTAAAATTAACTATTAAGACAAGCAAGAATATTATTCAACTCCAACAACCGAAATTTATGTATAAATACCATGCAAAATTATTGAAGTTCATTTAAATGGAAGGAAAGATCCATCATATATAACACAAAGCAAATCAATTCAATAAACCATGATCCAAACAATTACGGCTAACCCTTATTCATAATTAATGCCATCCAAAACTATATTCTCTCCAATGACTTCGCCTTGCCAATTAGTCATCCCTATTTCAAATCTGACTTTTCCAAATTTGTGTAACTATTGGTCTTATTTGCACATGACTACACCATTCTAAGGATTTTCTTGGCAGACATTTTTTTTCCATCTTATCCTGACTCACACATGTAACCTGCCAATTTCTAGTAGAAAAGCTACAAGTTCTTTTTCAATCTAGTGTTTCTATACCATCTTTCTCTATTGCTTCAACTAGACACTCTTAACTTAATAGGCATCCCATGATCACCAAGTCAATATGGCCATGTCTCTAACCAAGGTTGAACCAAAAAGCAATCAATATAAACCTACTCAAAAACCTTAATATTATGGTGTAAGAAACGATGAGTATTATCAGAGAGAAATATTTAAATTTCATTTAGTTCTTGGAAAATTTATTGTCAACCTTATGCATGAATGATAAACCACATTAACAGAGTATCCAGTCAATAACTGCCCTTTTCACTTCATTCAGCATCCATAATCTAAATTTCATTTCATTTTTCAAAGATTTTTTCACTTCTACTAACATCATATTCTCCAAGAAAAAAATAGAAAAAATCTCTCAATTAGAAGTTAAAACAAGATGATTGAGTTTTATATTTCTATCCATACTATAAGCTCTACATCCTTTCAGACTTCTGAAAGTCCTTTCAGACTTCTGAAAGTCCTTTCAGACTTCTTGTATGCAGCACATCCTTTCTTCTCTTTTTCATCATTCAAACTCCCAACTAGAAATTAGATTCCTTTCTAACTTTCTTCCCTATTATTCTACACAAAAGTTAAATTTACCGACATGTTGGTCATTATCTTTTTCATAGCCTAGTACAGTACAAGCACCTTATCTACATAAATTTGCCTTTCTGACCGTCACGGCCATAGCTTTCTTTTCTTCATTAATACCTCAGTTTCATTTTAGAGATAAAATTTCCTTCTCATGGAAGTTCTTTAATATACAAGAGATAAGATTAAAAGTAAATTCAGAAATAGTTACAAATTAAATAAATTAAGGATCAGGAAACATACATGAAGAAGACCCCATAAACTGACCTTGAGCTGATTGAGAAGGGTCTGTAAAGTGATTTTCAGCTGATGAAGAAGACTCAGTGAACTGATCTGCACCTGATGGAGAAGATTCTGGAAGCTGATCTGCACCTGACAGAGAAGACTCTGTAAACATATCCTGAGATGATGACATAGTAGATTCGGAGGAACCTTTTCTTGAATGCCGTAGTAGTATGGCCATCAAAATTAGCACAATAAGTGCAATATAAATTTGCTTCCATCCCAAGATATGATTGTTTCTAGTTTTCATCTCTGCTTATGCTCTAAAAAAGACATGGATTCCTCAGTCAGATATTGAATCTTCAACTACGGTTTTAATAAGAAATTGAACTCCATAAAATAGGTTTTAGAAAAAATTGTCTATTTTCCAAAAGGCTATCTTTGTGATTTATGATTCAAATATAACTTCATTGCAGAAGATTGATACTTTTTCCCCTCTTCCAGGTAATCAAAAAGACTACCAAGAAATCTTCCTGCTGTATTTTCAAAATTTCACCAGTCAATCTTCCTCCTCCTGTCAATAAATTCTTAATTCCTCTCAGTTCTTTACCAAAACTCTAAAATTCATGTTTTCTTCTTTGAGCTCCATTATAGTTTGCATCATAACTTCAAAGGTTACCTTTAAGGTGACACAACAAGAAACAATAATGACTTCTGGGCAGTGGCAACCCTCAAAATGAAACTAGCAATAAAGCAATAGGGATTAGCAAAAGAACCAAGAAAACACAAAAGGAAACTGAATCTGTGAGCTTCTAGGTAGCAAGATTCTTTGCGATATGGAAAGACTTTATTAAGTCTATTGCATTGTACACTTTGAGTAAACCAGAAATTTTAGCCCTTAAATGCACATAAATCTCCATTGAATTCAATGCTTTGAGCTCATTTCTCTCATAATATTAGATGATAAAAATGCTTCAGTAATAGTAATAGGACGAAACAGATATTTTTTATATAGGAAAAAAGAAAGTAAAGGCATGTATAAAGACAACAGAACAAGTACTCCTGCTTGACCATTCACCATTTTCAAAATGCTTCATCTTTGCTTCTTCAATATCCAAGATTTCTATAAGATATAGAGAATACCATTATTCTTTTTCTCTTTTACAGCTTCTTTCATTCTGGACAAACTAAGCAGCCATCTTTAACTGTATAACATATATTTACATACTTCCCATACTACTAGTCCAAAACATATGCAATTATCAGAAGGGAAGTAAATTTCTTCAACTGAAAGTGACAAAGCTACATTCATAACGACAAACTACATTACACGTATTCTTCATTTTATCCTCACATATCTGAGTTCAACACTTCTTCAACACTTTAAATTCCTTTAGGTATAACACTTAGATCCCCAATTATAAATGTATAAAAAAATTGCTAAAAACATGGCACATCTACTTATCTATGCCTAATACATAAACATATCCGTGCCAGATCCCAAGTCCATGTAACATAGACTATAAACTGTTGTTTAAGACAAATACATAAATTTGTTTAATAAAGAGTTGATGAGATCTTAGGTACTGTCTGGTTCTTACTTTATTACTTACTTTTTGCTTTCAAAAGCAATAATTAAAAAAAAAACGCATGGTTTTATTTTATTTTTATGCAGAATAATTATATTTTAATTATTTATATATTTTTAATCAACTAAACTTGCACTTCAAGAAATTAAACCAAGTTACATAATATGCCATAACAAAAGAAATTAAAGAAAAAGAAAGAGAGGAAGTTAAATGAATTGGGCAGTTGCCGATTGCATACCAGAGTATCTTGTCTCCTTGTTGTCCCGGAAAATCCCAGGCATAGGCGGTGTAGAACGTAGAGGCATGAATACATTATGTATGGGATCTGTGACAAAGAAAGAAAAGGAAAGGAAGGACATTTTGAAGCATGAAATAAAAGGGCGAGGCAACAGGAACAGACTTCACTTCCACTCTTGTTTGGTGCAAAAAAGTTCAACGCAAACGTGAAACCAAACTTTCAAATGGCAGTGTCATGACAGTTCCATGGATTTAGAACGCTTTTAATTTCAGTCCCCTTCCTGGCAGCAGGGCTTAAAAATAAAAATTAAAAAAAAAAAACCACCGAGAAAATCAAAAACCATTGGAACAGTGGTGTTCGGTTTGGATCGCATTTTTAATGTATTCCATTGGAATACTCATTCGGTTCCATTTTTTTTAATTAAATCGAAATTATTGGACAAGAAATAGTTATTTTATATGTAAATTCAAATAAATTAATTAATCTTAATATATTTTAAAATAAAAAATAATCGAAGAATTGAATTGAATTGATAGGATAATTCAATTCGATTTCAAAAAATATTTAATTTTTCGCTTCATTTTCACCTCATTTTCAAATCATTACACATTGACCGAACTTTTTTGTTAAAAACTGATCGAATCGTATGCACCTATTTGGCAGTCTTAAATAATTAGGCATTGTCATAGCAAAATGGAGGTTGGAATGCAAAATAAATTAAGAATTATAACCATTAATTTATTTAAATGTAACTGAGGGGACATGAGATAAGCCTTTGATGTTAGCGTGGTTTAATAATTTTATTATGAATATCTAGCATTATCATTTAAATAATTAAAAGTTATATTTTTTTTAAATTACCATAGTAAAATACAGTAAAAATTCCAGGAAATGACAGCTAAATGAATATAATGTTTGAAACATAGGAAATAGTAAGAGATGAAGATTCCTTTCTTTTCTTTTTTTTCTTTTTATATATTAATAGCGCCCCACTGTACATACATGATCAAACCAGTAATCATGTTCACTTATGACAGCCTCAGCTTGTTAAAACCAATCTTACCTGAAATTAAGGTTTCAGATGCCATTTTCTCGGGTAAAAAAAAATTTTAAAGGAGAAAATGAAAGAATTGAGGTCATTTAAACTGGGAAGAATACCAGCTTGTGTATTGTGTCTTCATAAAAATGCATCCGGCCCTATATCTGTGCAATAAGGAGTTCGTTCCAGGTGTCTGGTACACCAGGTAGGCACCAATGCAAGCAATCATTGATACCCTGAGTTGGCCTAATACTGTAACCAGACATGTGAGCTTCATCTCTGAGTTGAGATATGGCAGTTATATCCAAAATCTTTACCTTTGTACCCCTAACAGCACTCTCAACTACTCTGTCAATAGATTCATCCTGCAAGACCTCGCTACCTCCAGTCAAAGGTACTGTATTATTGCAAGTACCCCCAGTGTTCCAATCTCCATCATGGAAGTGCCTTGGAGAGATGGTCCTAAAGAATGTTTTCAGTCGAGGGTGTGAGGGAAGTTGCGAATCTAACCACCTGACAACATTATGCACTGTGAAATTCTTGGCATTCCTAACATCTTCAAGTTCTTTATTGTCATTGGGCTTCCCATTCACATGCATCACCCAACGGTTTGCTGTAAGCTTCCCTCTGTTCCAGTGGTGACCTGTATTTAGAACTAATACATCAAATCGGTGAAGGAATCGTCTTAGGAAAGCTGGCGGACGGTCCAAATGCATGGCAACATCAGAGGCTCGGTCTGTGCTGTTAATAGGCACTAGGTCAGACAGGCTTGCCGACCAGTAATACAAAATGGTGGTGTTTGTATTTGGGAACCGATAAACCCATCCATCAGGACGCTTGGCTCCACGAGGTTTGACAAGTCCATATTCCCTTGCAACATCTTCAACTTCTGGACTCTCTTCCCCACCGGAGGCCATACACATCATGGATTGGAACTGCTGCCTGCCTAAAGAATCTCCTATAAATGCAATTGTTTTATCCTGCATTCTGAAACTTATAGCCATAGTTAGAATAAAACAAAAGAACACCTATAGATAGAGAACTTAACAAAATTTAAAACCTTTTGCATAATCCTGATAAAAATTAAGACAGTGGCAAAAGAAAAATGCATCATAAAATGAGTAAATTTCCAGCTTAGTGTAGAAGAAACCACAATATAGTTACCATCATTAATCTTTATCAATTCTTATCTTTTCAAAATGGTGAACTTAGTCAGTAGTGAAAGTGAAACGTGTTTAGTACTAAAGAAAAAACAGAAAAAGAAGAGTGACATGAGAGATTAAGGAGACATTTCATTTTGACAGAAAACAGGGAAGCATGACTCCCATCCTGATAAGAGCAATAGCTCATCAAAAAGATCTCTTTCTTTCTTTTTTTTTCTTTTGTGACATAGGCTCTCTAGGAATGATAAAATATAATTAGATCAACCAAATATTACATGAAGCTGAATGGATCTCAAAAACTAGTAACTAACCATATTAAAAACATTAGGAGACAAAAGAGAGGAATGCTGTGGAGGGATAGGAAGCAGCAATAACAAAAAGCCATAAACAGAAGCTTACCTTCTCAAGAATGAGAACCGCTCAAACTCTGCCATTTTACAATATTTGGGCTGCCATCGATATCCCTCAAAAGAGAAGTCTGTCCGTTGGGTTAGTCTGCAAGCCCACATTCCTGATAACCACTGTTTACATCCAAACCCAGAATAAAATGGCCGCCTGCTGTCAGCAACCCATCTACCCTTGGCATAATTACAATCTGAGTGATCAAAAAGAGGAAATACTCTTAGTGATACAGAGAATGAAAGTAAATATGAATGAAAATCTTAAATCTGAACCAGTGAAGCTTCTCAATAAATTTAAATACTGCAAACATACATGCAAACATCGAAAGCTGCAAGTAATGTGCCATTAAGAGAGCACAGGAATTATAAAAGAAAAAAAAATAGAAGTGAAAGAAGGCCATAAAGATATTTAGGAATCTCCCATTTTGTTAAACTGCAGTGAAATTTATTTAATAATTTTCCATATAATTTAAAATACTATTTTGGTTCTTTATTTAATGCAAGCCATTAGATGCACAAGAAGAAGCATTACGCCCTATATTAAACATTGGCCTCTGAGATATTTGATTACTTCGAATAACTGACAGTGAGCCATATCTTGAGTTTTTCTTTCATTATGCATAACTGTTTCTATTTCACTTACGCTTCATTTAAGTTTTGTAGATTACTATATTTCATTACTCTTATGGATTGCAGGAGAAGGTAATTCGTCACTTCTGGCCACATTCTGAGTCATGTTATTGACTCTCATACCTTCCAGGAGAAATTCATTGATCAGGTATATAGTTTCCCATTCTGCAATCAGAAGTTCTCTTAGACACAAGAAAGCTAGAAGACTTTCTAGCTCAATTAACAAAGAGCACAAAAGTTTAGCAATTCTATCCCTTGAAATGAGTTTTTGACACTTGAGGAACCTCAGAAGTGATACCAGGAATATAACTTCCCTTTTCTTTATTAATCTTTCTGTATTCTGGCACAAGTTCAACACACAACCAGACCTTTGATAACAATCTTGAACCAATACCATAGACCTAAAGCCTTATTTTTTTCTCCACTAACTTAACTGTAAATGACTAATCAACCCAAGTATTGTCTTCACTTTCCTACTAGCATCCTGAAACTTGGCTTCCCTTAGGTCATACAAGAAGACCACGACTAGCATCCTGGAACTCAGCTTCCCTCATTTTACTCTAATATGAAGCCACAAACCCTATAAAAACCTTTTAAGTGCACAAATTAATACTAATTAGTAGTTGTGAATCCCCAAATTTAGCAGCTGAGCAGATTCAAATTTCAAGTAATCAGGTATGAAAACTGAATCGTTTAAATCCCAGAATAAACAATCAACTCTTTCCCTAACAATGCCCCAAAAGTTCAAGGCTTTGACAAACAAGTAATTAATTACACCCACCCTGTATCTAACATTTACTACCTCCAACTTTTAAAGTGATTGTGAGAGAGAGAGAGAGATAAAGAAAAACATCAATTATCAGTACAACATAGATTTAATCCAGATGCAGCCACATGATGCATCAACAACATAGTTAAACCCCATAGGAAAAAGACTTGTATCCTTTTCTGCACCTTTAATGATCAAAAACCCACATTTCCGAAGATCACCCATTAGATTTTGTACTCAACCATTTTTAAAAAGGCTTCCTGAAAAGCACTTCAATTCAACTCCAATTACAATCAACAGCCAATGCACTTCACTTACCTAAGTCTAGGTGAAGAAATTTTCACTCTGACTGCCTAGCTTCCCACCAAACGTTTTTATATACTCAAGCGCATTTGTGCAGGTGATTACAGGTTCCCCTTGATAGGGCCCAGTCTTCTTACTGTCCGTTGGAAATAAAATTGGAGAAGATCGAACCATCAACTAAATTATAAAAGTAAGCACTATAAAAGTGAAGAGGTAAACGTGCAAAAGTCTAAAAAAATTTCAAAATCAGCCTTGAGTGTGGCTGTAATATTATTTCTAGCTTTTCCATAGTTCAACTACTTCTAGGACTTAGGTTAGTCTCTAATTCCATTAAGATTGGTTTGTCAAGCAACCACACTAACTATTTCTACAGTCAATTTCTAATTCCAAGCCACTAGCTCCACTTAAAGATCAATGTGCCTTCCTCCACCAAGGAGGTGCTACGGTAACCACCGTCCAAATTAAGAGATTGCAATGGAATGCTAAAACTAATTAAACAAGTTTAGCATGGTACATAAACAAAATAACGTAACAAGTTTATTATGGAGCAAAATCAATTAATTTCTACCCTTGCATAACTAAGCAAACCATATAAAAGAGTGTTAGTCCTGATACAGACTGCTAAAAAGCCAACTCTCTCAACATGGTTATTCTGTAAGTTAGATTAGAATTCAAACAGGCATTGTGATAAGAACCCCAGTGGAAAGAGTAAGTTGAGTTTGCATACAAGAGAGTTAGAAGGTTTAGTTAAAAACAAAAGCATTTCATTCTCAACCTGTGTTTTTGGACGTGGATAACTCCTCCCCATCACTATCTTTAACTTCAGAAGTGAATGTAGTTATAGACGTCGTTGGTGAAGCATTACGTTCTCCCACCCTTTTTGTTTCTTTTGTCAGCATTGACTCATTTACTTCCTCTCTATGACCTTTAGGGCTCATGGAAACTGAAGAATTAATTGGTGAATCCACAAGAAACTCTAAGTGAAACAAGAAACGATAGGAAAAGTCAATGAAGAATTTATAATTAAGTTTTAAAAAATGTTGCTGAATCCAAATATTCATACATAAAATATCTAGTAAAGTAAATAATGGTTCAAATCAATCAAATATGACCCCGCAGCAAAAAATGTGCTTTTGAGTAGCTACTT
Organism: Theobroma cacao; assembly: GCF_000208745.1. Lineage (NCBI taxonomy): Eukaryota > Viridiplantae > Streptophyta > Magnoliopsida > Malvales > Malvaceae > Theobroma > Theobroma cacao. Next base: position 7,602,710 of record NC_030850.1, read on the forward strand.
TTACGACCTTTGGTGTCCACATGGCATGTCATATAGTCCCTTGGATCATTTATTCATCCTTATCAAAAAAGGACTTTCTAAGTACCAACTAAATAGGAGTTCTATGATCGCAACAGGATTCTGTTAGCATTTGTTTTGATTTTTCCCAAATTAAAAGATATAAGGACATGAGAGTTCATGAATCAAAGGGCTAATAATATAATGAATCTGCTATTTGGCACTTATATACATGGATATATATCTCAGTGGCTGCTGCATTAAAATATTATGTTGTCAAAGAATAGTGATCTTTTCTTTTGATCTATGTCACCGTAACTTCTTCACAAAAACATTTATAAATTAACAATCTCAAGACTAACAAATGCTAGTTTGACATAAAAACAAAAATATGAAGATTAAATGAACAATATAAGAAATATACAAAATACATATCAATGAACCTCAATAAAATGTAACGCAGACTAATGAAGCAGGCAACATGGATTCTTTTTCACCATTTGGCACTTTGAAGGCTCATACTTTCTGTAGAACATTAAAATCGATCATGTTATTTCTACCATCCTAGCTTCTTTTTTGACATCCTCTTGTGCCTTTTACACTTTCAATTGCCATAAATAATTTCAGTTCAAAAATGCATTCAAAGGTATTTGAACAAAAACATTTTCAGGCACAGAATTTCGTCCTTATGTTCCCCATTCAGTATAATCCAAAATTTTTCATGTATTCCTAAACCTACTTTTTCTTGCATCATAACTCACCCATCCTAAAGATCCGCCTTCCAGTTCCATTCTTTTGTCGAACCATGTTGCTTCATCCACATGAAACATCAATTGAGAATAACTAATCGGATACGGGATTTTCAAGGATCAAATCTAAGAGCCAAATATTTCTCTCTTATCTCAGATTCATACCCTCCCTCTTAGCACCTTTTTTTTTTTTCAAATTATGCTGTTGTTAGCTCCATTTTCTTCTCAACAGTAACCACAATTTTAAACAAAAAAAAAAGTTAATTCTACATTGTTTTGCAAAGATATGCAAATTGCTACAGCTGAAGTGGGGAAAACAAACCTGAAGAAGGGAGTCTAAAATTTTGCTGGGCCAATAGAAGGGTAGCAAGAAAAGGATTCTTCTCCCAAGCCCAAAGCATTACAGTTACAAAACCCAGAGTAAGCAGAGCAATGGAAACATGGGTTCCTTTCAATATGTTAAAATTGCATCCTTTCATCATCCCTGCAATCCCTCTCCAACACCTTAAACACTTGTAGTAACTTCAACCTTCTTTAAGGAGGCTTCGGCTGCATTTAGAAATAAAATTAAAAAAAAAAAGAAGTTAAGTAAATGATTAATTACTAATGTTAAAAACAAAAAATGAAGAAGAAAATAACCTGAAATTGCTTTAGCCTCGTCGCCCTCCTCCTCCTCCTCAATTTTCTCTTTCAATAGATCTGCTGATTTTGGCAGTGTTTGAGTTTTGACAACGAGAGATCGCCAGACAGAGAGAGACAGAAAATATCCTTTTTTCATTTAATTTCTTGTTATGATTTTATGAATTTTCTCACCTTACGTATACGGAGGATGTTTAGCTGACAATTTTAACCAATAGATTAGCAATGCGTGTTAAATCTCATAAAATGGGGATACGTGGCAAGTTTTGATTGTGATTGGTGAATGTGAATTGGTGGATCCAAGTACACTTGATAGAAAAGAAAACATCCTCTGAGATTCCATTTAAAAATTAAATACATTTTTTTATTAAGTGAACAAAGATTCTTACTCGTTGATCGTGATATTAATTATGTAGATGGATCGGTACCAGTTAAATTAAATGGTCAAATGACTTGATAACCCTCAACTTTTGTATCGTTTGTGAAATTAAGTTATCCTAATTATGTTATATTCAATTACATCCCTCAACCTCGATTATCATCATATTTCATTCACTAATTTTAGTTGAATCACTAACTCTCTCATATTTGCTCAAGGTTTGAAATGCAACTACAAATATTGGAAGGTAAATCACAACTTATGCATGCCCCTATTTGTTTTTTGATTCCATAAAGAATTATGGAATTCATTTTATATTTTTTTTCTCATTCATATTCATATATTTTATTCGATATTTTCATGAATAAAATATTATTTTATAATATTAGATTGACATTAAATTTTTTTTTTTAATTTAAATTATTTAAATCAAGTAGAATTCTCCGAATGGACGTCCAATTTAAAATTTAAATTCAACATCTATAGTCATGGTTTACATGTATTCAAGCACCGATAATTTATTTATTTTGTGAATATTGTTTAAATTTTAAAAATATATTAAAAATAATAAACAAATAACTAAAAGTAATGGAGAGAGAGTCCGAACCCAAACTTACCGAAGTGAAGAAAGGATACGAGACAAGGACAATCAATGAACAGAACCAAATTAAGGACGTCGTTTTGTAGGTTATACATATGCTGATATCAATGATATGCATTATGCAAGACCGCGAGCGCAAATGAGTCCGGCAAAGTCGATTAGTAAGTTTGAATTTTGATGGCTTTATGAGCCACCACGTGGCAAAAGCAGGGACCTTCTATTGCATTATAGGCTTAAACTATAAGTATACAAACAAATATTGTTAATTTACTTTAAATTATTATAATCTAATTTTCAAAATTATTAATCGAAAATATCCTTTAATAAATTCACTTAACAAATTCTCCCTAAATATTGTCTTTAACATATATATATATATATATATATATATATATATATATATATATACACCTCAATAACTCTAGATAGTTGGTTAAAAGGAAAAAAAATCAATACTTAGGCATTTGTACATATATATATTAAATAATTGTTTGATTTGATAATTTTGAGAGTTACATTGTATAAGTCATACATCAAAATCAAATAATATTTGACAAATATGACTTTTTTATTAGATTCAGTAAAATAAATTAATTAATAAACTAAACAAACTAATAAATCATTATAAAATTAAATCAAATTTATACATGATAAAATTTGAATACCATTAAGAGATGATATCGCTCAACATTCAATTCAAATAAAACTACTAATAAACCTATGTAAACTTGAATTTAAACCATAAGATATCCTTGTATTGTATCTTATCTTTAGATAATGACAATCATATCAACTTCTATTGTACTATAAATACATGGATAAGCAATAATGGCAATTTATCCTTTTCTGCCATTATTATCCTATAAATAAGAAATTTAAAGATTATAAAACCTCTTACCATTAAGATAACATTTCATTAGTCGTTTGAATTTGGTTTTTATGAACCAATAAAATGTATCAGGAGAAAATCAATTCAAAGTCTCTTACAAAGTTTTATTGGACTAAAGTGAATTGATTTATTAGTTTAGATTAAATAGTAGCAAATATTTTTATCTATTTATATTTATTAAATAGGCAAAAATAAAATGTTAACGTTTTGTAAGGAAGACATTTTATACATAACTCAACAAACTAATAAAAATAAGAAATGATTTGATTAAAAAAGATCTTAAATGTAACCATTGGCTTTGATTGGATTAACATGGTTTATTAATTTGTCCGAATTTTATTCTATTAATCATGAGATAAAAAATAAATAACAGTGAAATTTAGGCATAATGACACTAATTCCCAAATCATAATCTTTCCGTACACAATATTTGACTTGTTAAAAAAACAATGCCATTCAACGAAGAGGGAAGGGGGAAGGAAATTCAGTGTTAGCTATTAGTATCAGGAAAGTTGTCCACTAGATAAGTAGTTTCTCCCCTAACAGTAGTTGACTAGATTTATGAATACTCTTTGTCCTGTTTATTTTGTCGCCTTTGATTTGTCATACTATAATTAATTAAAATTTGTAAAATAAATATATTCATATATTAGTTTACTAATAAATATAAAATGAAAAGAATTCAAAATTAAAAAAATTGACCAATTTAAAAAGTCAAAATGTGGCAAGTTAAGTGAAATAGAGGTGTATATATATATATATATAAATCAAAAAAGAATATATAAAAACTTATTAAATATGTTATTTCTTCTATCCTATTTTTTTTAAAATATGATTTTGGTATACTTTATATATTAAAATTTTTCATAAAATCGACGTTTTATGATTTTTAATATAAAAAATAAATTTTTTTAAAAATTATATATAAAAATAATAAAAATATTGAATGTTAAAAAAATGGAGAATTATAGAAAAAAAAGAAGAAAAATATGAAAGAAAAAAAATACTTAATAAGGTTGGGCTGTAGCAATACTATTGTTTAAATATTGGAGTTGAACCCGTATTTAGCGTAATCAAACGCGGTTTTGCAAAATTATGGCTACCCACCAACGCCAAAAACAACCAGCTGTCTTCCCGAACTGGAAAGATAGTGGCCCGCACTGCACACCTTCACATTGACAACTCGATCTAAATCTAGCAAAGCGAAGAGAACAGACAGCGCTGACAGTTCACGTCGCGAACCAATCACAGCAGCACCGTCGTCGTGTGAACGGTCATGATTTGAAATTGTCGGCACATCACTCTCCTTCCTCTTCACTCCTCACTCCTCAGTCTCTCTCTTTTCTATTTTTTGTTTTTGTTTTTATTTATTTAAAAAATATTTAAAGGTGAAAGTCGGTGCGTTTCAATCCCGGCAGATGGCGCTCGATCCAAAATTCGCCCACAAATCGACGTTCATTGGTCACACTCCGTACTGTCTAAATTACCAAAACATCCATGTAATCAATCATCTAATTACTCCAAAAATATCTAATTAAAAAGACTATTAATTTTTAAGATTAAGATCAAATTAGTATCTTATACTAATTTAACACAACTTCAAACAAACTATACAAAATAAAAAATAGCATTAAGAATATGATTATATAACCAAATTAGCATTAGGGATTCATTTTTTTCACATTTTAATTTTATTAAAACAATAAAATTTGTCATTTTAAATCTTGTTTACTTAAAATTAAGGGTTGTTTTTGTTTATTTTTGGATCTACTAGTTCCAAGAAGAGTTCTTCTTTTGATATGCATGTCAATAAGAAGTGAATGATAAAATTTAGCTTCATGGTCGATGATTATTACCTTTATTAAATAAAAATAAGATTTAAAATTCAAATTATTCTCCTTAGAGCTTCTTCATCACATGTATTAAAAAAATGCATCAATAAATAGTGAAAAAAATATTATGTTAGTGTCATTGGTGAATAAAAAGATATAATACTTTTTTGGTCATTATAAAAAATGAAAATATAATTGTTTTAATATTTCACTAATTTAATGAAAACAACAACATATAAAGGTAAGTATTAAGTTATATACCCAACATCTACTTATACACATGAGTTATGGTGTAGAGAAATAAGAAGATCCTAGGATATATACTATTTTTCCTTATATAGATAGATTAGCAACTTGAATTTTACTAGAAATTAACATTATTATCTTTTAATTTTTTTATTATTTTGACAAAAAAATTTTCTTTTTATTTATACCAAACTAAAATATAATAAATAATACATATGTTTCAAGTGCTTAAACTTCATTTTATATTTTATTATACTCTTACTTGTTTATAATGGCAGACTAATAATTAACTAAAAAATTTTTAACTTAGTAAAGTTGATCCAGGTGGATTAAACATTAATTGTTGTTTGGAATTCAAAAGTGCCACACTACTTACGAGTTACAACCTTTGTTTCGTCTTGAAGCGTGCATATCTACATTTAATTTGCTGTAATTAAAGGCAAATAGCATTGAAAGCGACGAAGTAGTAGTAATAATTAAAGATTAAGGCCTCTAATCTACACTGATGATGTCTCTAAGATGCCTACACACATCAAAGTCTAATAAACAAGCTTGGGCCTCACTCCATATATAAATCTACTCAAACTCAATCTGTACTAACATGCAAATTGAAGAGATTCCACTTTAGAGCCTAACTTAAAGATTAAGCTTACAACAACAACAATAATAATAAAATTTTGCAGGAATCGAAGAATGGCAATAATGTCATTTTAAAGAGTGGTGTTCAAATAAACCGTTCTGTTATTTACGAAAATACCCATGGTTCGATAGTTTTACTTGTCGGTCTTCTCCCTCCTCTAGCTCCAGTCTACCTATACTCTGGAGGAGAATAATAATAATAAAAAAGATTTATAATTCTTATTCACTATCCCACTGATTTCGCGGCCTTCCCCTTTCCCGTGGCCGTCTCTGTCTCTCCCTGTTCTCTTCTACAGGACCCTCCCTTTTTGCTATTTAAATTTTGCTTTTGTTTTTTATATAAACTCTAAATTCAAGGGCGCTTGTATTAAACAAATTAAAAGAACTCTCAGAATTAAGAGCGACAGCTGAAAGCTGGAATTCTCTGCTATATATTTAAATCAATATCAATCTTTCCCCTCCTCTCTCGTCTTTGCTTAATGCAGGAACAATGAAACGATAACGATTGATCATTAAAAGGCTCTCTTCTCTCTTCAGATCTGTTCATTTTTTGTTTTCAGGTATTTCATTTCTTGTTTTGGAGATAGATTTCTTTGTTTGTTGCAGATCTAATGTGAGGCGACGCCGTTCTGTGTTTCTTTCTTTCTTTACATTTCTTTTTGAGGCATTGTTCCACTAGATCTGGATGTTCGTAGACATAATTTTGAAATTTTCATTTACATGCTTAGTTTCTTTGTTTCTATATCCTAGTGTTTTTCTTTTTGTTTTTTAAATATATTTTCTTAGATCTCGTTCAAGCTGCATTTTATAGCTTTTAATTGAAATGTGATTCTGATTTTGTTTATAACAATATCAGGTGTGAAATTTTGAAGAAGTGATTGAGAAAGAAGGAAGTAAATAGTGACCATGGCATTAGGAAAATATAGTAGAGTAGATAATAATGGTAGGAGGTCATCGTCTTCGACTTATTGTTCGACGGTCACCATTGTGGTTTTTGTGGGATTATGTTTAGTTGGGATTTGGATGATGACTTCATCGTCTGTTGTCCCTCTTCAAAACGGGGACGATACTGCTCAGGAAAAGAAAAATGAGGTCAAAGATCAGGTCACACCGGTAATCGATGAAAGCAATGGCGGCAGCAACACCGCACAATTTGAAGATAACCCCGGGGATTTGCCTGAGGATGCCACCAAAGGGGACTTCAATGTGAGTCTGACTAAAGATGATGGCGATGGCAACTTAAATATGCAAGAAAACCAGGAGAATTCTGAAGAGACAAAGTTGGATGAGTCTAAGAAGGATGATGGGCCATCCGAAGGTGGAGAGAAAAACAATGACAGTGGTGAGAATTTGGGTGGACAAGGGGACACTGAAGAGAATTCTAATGACAAAAAGACTGATCCTGAAGAGAGCAATGAGAAACCTGACTCCGATGAGAATGACAAGAAATCTGATTCTGATGATGGTGAAAACAAACAGGACGAAAGCTCATCTGAAACTAATGGAGATAATAAGGTGGATGGTCAGATAGAGGAGACTGTTAATCAAAATGATAACAAGGAGTCGGATAAAAGCACTGATGAGGCAAAAGATGATGCTCAGGTGAAAAACCAGAGTTCAAATGAAGTTTTCCCGTCTGGTGCTCAATCTGAACTTTTGAATGAAAACATGGCTCAGAATGGATCATTCTCTACGCAGGCGACAGAATCAAAGAATGAAAAGGAGGCTCAGTTATCATCCAAGGAATACAGTTGGAAACTTTGCAATTCCACTGCTGGGCCTGATTATATCCCATGCCTTGACAATTGGAATGCAATTAGGCATCTCCCTTCTACCAAACATTATGAACATCGAGAGAGGCACTGTCCGGAAGAACCACCAACCTGCCTTGTTCCTCTTCCCGAAGGATACAAGCGTCCAATTGAGTGGCCAAAAAGCAGGGAGAAGGTACTTTAACTTAATATATGCTAGTTCATTTTTTTCACTCTACTTTTGTGCTTGATAAGATGAACTAACAAAATGCTTTCCTGCTGCTGCAGATTTGGTACTACAATGTTCCTCATACCAAGCTGGCACAAATTAAGGGGCATCAGAATTGGGTGAAAGTTACTGGAGAATATCTTACATTTCCTGGCGGTGGAACCCAGTTTAAGCATGGTGCTCTTCATTATATTGACTTCATAGAAGAGGTGAGTGCTCAAAATGAATGTGTTGTCTTCTAACTTCATTATTATATCATTAATGACTGTATCTCACTCTCCCTGGTGTGGTCGCTACTTGTTGACCATTTGTTTTGCCTTTCTGTTCTACTATTATTACTGTGGTATTACTTGCACGACACATGAAAAAATCTTTGGTATGAATGTCTTTTGATCAAAGCATCTGAACCTATAGCTGGAAAATAGCAACTTTGTCATTACCTTATGGAGAAGCACCATAGCTATCATTGTCAGCTCCCTGGATTTCCATCATTACTCAACTTCGATTGGTTTGATTGTAATCCTTATTCTACCAACATAATATATGATCCAAGTCAACCTTATGTTTACTTATAATGCATTGGCTTAAATTTGGTATTATAACGAAATTATCTATTAAATCCCAATCAGGATTTACCAATTGCATATTTGCTGATATGTTAATATTTCCTGTAATTAGAAGTTATAGGAAAGACATATCCATAAAAGGAAGCAAATTAGTGGATTTTAACTTAAAAAACCCAATGCGCCAGTTGGCCAAGGCAAACATAATGAATACTTTCAACCCGATTTTGAATGTAATAATTATCTTAAACCTACAATAATTTAGTGTTCATGAAAAAGGGATGGTCTTACATAGGAGCATTTCCTTCAATGTGAAACTTCATGCTTTTGTTGGAGCATTTATTCCGAGATCGGGAAAGTACTGCATTCAATCATTATGTTTAATTGATATCATGGAAGGGAGTTGCCAATGGAGTATCTGTGAATCAGTTTTGTGGTTAATAGGCATTCCTGTAAGGAACATCAACAAGCTTATATTATATTAGCATTCTGGAAGATGTTGATATATGTTCATTTATGTGACTATGTGCACAAATGATATAGTATCATTTTTATTTCTTGTAGTGCATTCCTACATCTGCAATTTTGGTTGCATGAATCTATCTACAAATATTTGATATGATTTTAAAATTGTGCTTCTTTACCATCTGTGGAATTCAAGCTTGCATTGCAACATTGATGACAATAAGCAATAGATGGGTTTTATTCGTTGTAGAACAAAGGCTAACATTGATCTGTTCCTATCCTGCAATTTGTTCTTTCAACATCTGCTTAATGTATGATTATTTATTCTGCAGTCTGTGCCTGATATAGCATGGGGTAAACGCTCTCGTGTAATTTTGGATGTTGGATGTGGGGTTGCCAGCTTTGGAGGTTTTCTTTTTGACAGAAATGTGCTTGCTATGTCCTTTGCACCTAAAGATGAACATGAAGCTCAAGTACAATTTGCACTTGAAAGGGGGATTCCTGCTGTGTCTGCTGTGATGGGTACTAAGAGACTTCCCTATCCCGGCAGAGTATTTGATATTGTTCATTGTGCACGATGTAGAGTGCCATGGCACATAGAAGGTATATTACAATCCCCATTTTGATAAATTTTTTTCTTTGATATTAATTATGAATCTTCATGGACTCATGGTAATCAGTTGCTGGGAATGCATATTATGAATTTGTTGTTGCTTGAATATTCACTGATCTTAGCAATATGCAGGTGGTAAACTCCTCTTGGAGCTGAACCGTGTGTTGCGACCTGGTGGTTTCTTTGTGTGGTCGGCTACCCCTGTTTATCAGAAAATTCCTGAAGATGTTGGAATTTGGAAAGGTATATGATGGTATTATTTCTGGATCTTGTGTGAAAAGTTTATTGTGTCTAACAGCTGGTGCATTTTGTCTGGATTTTCTGCAGCTATGGTTGATCTAACAAAAGCCATGTGCTGGGAGCTTGTAAACAGAACTAGTAGGGATACGGTAAACGGGGTGGCTGTAGCAACGTTTAAGAAGCCTACTTCTAACGACTGCTATGAGCAAAGGTCACAACAAGAGCCTCCACTATGTCCTGAGTCTGATGATCCAAATGCAGCCTGGTAATATTTCTCTTTAACTTGAATGTAAAAACTATATTCTGGCTAAAAACAAATCTAACACTTCTTAAGATGGCACTAGAAATATCCATTGAGTGGTTTAACAATGTGCTAACTTGTATTCTTTGAGTAAGCTATTGAATATTCCTTTTTGGTAAATTTGACCAAAGAAGTATCTAATTGGCTTGTAAAAAACAGAAAGCATGTCATCTGTCCATAAGAATGTCATTTCTCATTTCGCTATACGTTTAAATAAATATGGATCTAACACAATATAGCTATCCAAACAGCCATTTGATTTGATTCTTATTTATAGGAATGTACCTCTGCAATCATGCATGCACAAAGTGCCTGTAGAAGCTTCAGAACGTGGGTCTCAATGGCCAGAGCAATGGCCAGCAAGGCTGGAAAAATCACCTTATTGGTTGTTGAGTTCCCAAGTTGGAGTTTATGGTAAAGCAGCGCCCGAGGATTTTGCTGCTGACCATGAGCACTGGAAACGTGTGGTAACCAAGTCATACATAAATGGGATGGGCATAAACTGGTCATCTGTCAGAAATGTAATGGACATGAGAGCTGTTTATGGAGGGTAAGCAACCAAAATAAAAAACATTAATTTATATGAAGTAGGAAGGATATAATGGTTTGACAGGTAACTTCTTTTGTTGTTTTATTATTTCATCTTCTTTTCTTTGATTCTGACTGTGGTATGCTCACAGATTTGCTGCAGCACTGAAAGATTTGAATTTGTGGGTCCTGAATGTGGTCTCAATTGACTCTCCAGATACGCTACCCATAATTTATGAGAGAGGTCTATTTGGTATGTATCATGATTGGTGTGAATCATTTAGCACCTATCCGAGGTCTTACGATCTTCTCCATGCTGACCATCTATTCTCCAAGGTTAAAAAGAGGTTTGTATTAATATTGTCATTTTCTTGACTCTGCACTCTTTACACTTTTACTTGATGGGTAACTTACGATGTCCTTCACTAGGTAATAATATGGAGATTCCTCTTGTTCTCAAAGATTATGTTGATGATTCCTAGTCAAGTTCTTAGATTAAAATAATTATCACTGTTTAGCTATGATCTTGATTTGCATTTGTGTTTATCTGATTGTCATTTTTTTCAATTTCCTTGAGTCATATTCCATTAATGTTGTTTTATTAAAGAAAAAGGAAATTCCATATACCATTTTAATTATAAGGTTCAGGATAAGAATCTCTGTTTCCAGGGACAGCTTTGTCTTAAAAGGGCGTCTACCATAATCTGCTATTTGTTGTCTGCTTCAACCTAACTTTGCCATGGATTGTGGGTCTTGTAGGTGCAATTTACTGGCTGTGATTGCAGAGGTTGATAGAGTGCTTAGGCCAGAAGGGAAGCTCATTGTTCGGGACAATATTGAGACCATTACTGAGCTTGAGAACATGTTAAGGTCTATGCAATGGGAAGTCCGCATGACTTACACTAAGGACACTGAAGGCTTGCTGTGTGTCCAGAAATCCATGTGGCGACCTAAAGAGGTGGAGACGATCACATATGCCATTGCTTAGGCACGCTTTCATTCCATTGCTACCCCATTTCGATCCTCCTCGAGGCGTGGCACGATAATGAGATTAGGTATTCTTTTTGTTTCGGTTGCTAATTGTGCAATACATGGTTGATTCGTAGTTCTCTAAGGGTAGCCCTTGTAGGCTTGTATTATGTTAAGTAGAGGCCTTTAGTATCGGATACAATTACATTTTGTTTTATTTTTTTTATTTTTATTCCTTTTATCTTCTAATATAAACTTGTGTCCAAGTTTTTCTTGTAATGTCATACTGTTAGTTCTTAAATGGAAAATGAAAGCATATATTCATGGAAAATGTAAATCCCCATTGGCGGATATAATTGCCAAGAGGAAAAGAAATTCAAATGATATACATATTATACTATCTCTTAAAGCATAACTCTCTACTTGTTTGACCCGTATCAAATCGTGACAACAAGTCATTTGGAAACGTTAAGCTTTCAACTTTATTACAAGGAATTTCCATATGCCAACATTTACTCGTACGGTAAGCACATATAATCCGCACAAAATTTTGCTCAACATGCCCTTGGACCGCAACCCGGGCTTAATTCAAGTGGCAAGGACGAAAAAAGGTTTTGTTCGTTAGATCCTTTTTTAGTGTTGTTTTTTTTTTTGTAAAAGAAAAAAAAAAAACTCATATCTTAGTTCTTAATACTTCCGATGCTACAATAAGTTTGAAAATTTCAATTTTGCTTTTATTTATCTATATACATATAAAATTAATGTTTATAATCAAACGAGTGATTATCTAAACATTCAAAAAAATTAAAACATGTGATATGATGTGACATTTTAAAACATGTAAGTGTGTTTCTATTGATTGTTTTTAAACACGTCATTTATTATTGATAGTAATTTTGAGTGTAAATTAATTAGATATGAATGGAAGTAAAATTCAAATAGTTAAATATAAATTTTTACATTTTAAGTATTAATTAAAATTTTGATTGTAATTTGAGTACCAAGTATAATTAACCCTAAAAAGAATTAATACAAACAATAACAAAAAGTATCATTTACGCATACTATTATTATTTTGTTCTTACGGTTTTTTTTTTCATTCCAAGACAATTTAACACAACCCTTGCTTATCCAAATAACCTCATTGGTTTGTGTAGGTAAGATTGAGGTGTTGGAGGCAAGCAATACATCCAAATTTTCACAAATTTTAATTTTTCTCACATATCAAGATTTTTGTATTCTCGTGCCGATATTAATTGTATGTCATACAATAGGAGGTCAATTATAGTCAATGAAATTAAAAAAAAATAAAAAGCTTTGAATTGTGACGGAAAATAAAATTAACAAAGTTAAGTGTAATTTTGTCCTAAACAAGAAAGTAAGTTGGATTGGGTCATAACAATTAATTAACTAACTATACTCCCAACATAGGAGCGAGTCCCGGGGACTCATTTGGTTAAGAAACAATGCAAAATTTGGGTTTCCTGTTCAACTGCCTACTTTTATGCGTTTCTTTCCATCTATTTCAGTCCCATAAAATCCCAAACCATCCATTGACAAAACTAGAAACCTGGTTAGTCTCTCCCAAGCATTGTGATTGTGAGAGATATTGCTATTACTATTATTGGAAAGAAATGGAAGGGGAGAGCCATGGCAATGTGCCACATGGGCCTAATAAACGAAGCCCCGAGAGCCCGTGTGTAAAAAGTAGTGGTAGCAGCAACAACAATCACCCTGACAACAACAATAAAGAACAAGATCGGTTCCTCCCTATAGCGAACGTCGGCAGAATTATGAAAAAAGTGATTCCGAGCAATGGGAAAATCTCCAAGGATGCAAAAGAAACTGTTCAAGAATGTGTGTCCGAGTTCATTAGCTTTGTCACAGGGGAAGCCTCGGATAAATGCCAAAGAGAAAAGAGGAAGACCATCAATGGAGATGATATCATATGGGCAATCACTACCTTAGGATTTGAGGAATATGTAGCGCCCTTGAAATTGTACCTAAGCAAATATAGAGACATTGAAGGAGAGAAGCTTAACATCCCAAAGCAACAAAGATCTGAGCAAAAGCAGCAGCAGCAACAGCAACAACCTCAGCAGCAACAATCAGAACATGAACATAACTTACCTTACAACAGCAGTGTATATTCTTCAACAAACTTATTGTCTCATCACCCATCTTTTGTGCCTTCTGATCAACCATTTTCCTTGCCTTTCTCATCCAATTCCATTCAAAAGCAATTACAGCAGCAAGACCAAATTGATTCAATGGGGCATTGGTAAGATCAAGAAATATTGTTTTCCATTTTTTCCTTTTTCCTTTTTTATTTTTATTTTTGCTATATTGTTAATTAATTTGATATACACACTTGAATATATATTGTAATGTTATGTAATAATAACATTATACGTTTTTGTGTCTAAAAGATACATATGCGAAGATACACTTATAAGAATATTAAAGAATTTACAAGAACAAGCAAATCATAATTAATAGTCATAAAAGCATATGATTCAATGATGGGTATATAAATATGTTTTATTTAAAGAGTTAAGTTTGAATTTTTTTTAAATAAAAAATTCACAGTTATCTTTGTATGCATATAATTGTAATACATTGTTATATATATATACGAAGCATAAGCATGTATAAGATGTCACGAATCTCACATTAGTGAGAAATGCGATAGACTTTGGGTATATAGATATGGGTATTACACCGCTTATCAGGTATGCCTTTTGAGTTGGGAACGTAAGCCCATGATCTATACACTTACTTAAGCTTTATTTTCAGAGCTTAAGGTCACATAAGGTTGGGCTTAAGTTTCGGCCTGCGACAAATGGTATGGATCCGAACTAGTTTGTTTTCTTTACGGGTAAAGAGCTAGTGCAATGGGGGTGTTGCACAATTGGGTGTGATAGAATGCCATGGATCCCACATCAGTAAGAGATGAAATGAATTTTGGGAGTATAAACATGAGTTTTTCACCACCTATCAAACATGTCTTTTGGGTTTAGGTTGAGAACGTGGAAGTTTTGGCTTGTAACAAATGGTATAGACTCGGACTAGTGTAAAAGTCCTTCTCTTTTATAAGAAAAAAGCTAGTGCAATAGGAGCGTTACACAATTGGGTGGGATAGAATGTCACGGATCTCACATTAGTAAAAGATGTAATGTATCTTGGGTATATAAATATGAGTCTTTCACCACCTATCAAGCATGCCTTTTGGGTTGGAAACGTAGGCCCATGATATAGGCTTATGGGGGCATTGCACAATTTGGTAGAGTAAAATGTCATGCCTCTTACATCAATAAGAGATTAGATGGATCTTAGATATATATAAACATGAGTCTTTCGCCACCTATCAAGTATGTCGTTTAGGTTGAGAACGTGGGCTCATGATATAGACTTTCTTAAGCTAGAGTAGAATGTCACGGATCCCACATTAATAAAAGATAGGATAGATCTTGGTATATAAACATGAGTTTTCCATCACTTATCAAGTATATATTTTGGGTTGAGAATGTGGGCTCATGATATAGGCTTACTTAACCTCTATTTTCAGAGCTTAAGGCCTCACTGAGTTAGGCTTAAGTTCATTTTGATCCGTGACAAGACTTTAGAGAAATCCAAAGTATTCTATTTCTCAAAAGCTCTCTTTTCTCTTTTCTTTTGCTTTTGCAATTTGTGGGTTTTAAAGTTTACTTAAGCTCTATTTTTAGAGTTTAAGGCCGCATGAGGCTTTTGCAATTTTGTGGATTTTAAAGTTTACTTAAACTCTATTTTTAAAGTTTAAGGCCGCATGAGGCTTTACTGATATAGGACCCTCATGAGAGATAAAAGAGTCGAGGTCTCTATTTTTAGAGTTTTAGGGCCGCACGAGGCTTTACTGATATGGGATCCCCATGAGAGATACAAAGGTCGAGGTAGATCTGAACTAGTATAAGGGTCTCTCTCTTTTACGATAAAGAGCCAGTGCAATAAAGATATTGTACAATTGGGTGGGGTAAAATATCACGGATTTCATATCAGTAAGAGATGAGATGGATCTTGAATATATAAACATGGATCTTCCACCATTTATCAAGTATGTCTTTTAGGTCGAGAATGTGGACTCGTGATTTATAAACTTATTTATCTATTTTCAAAGCTTAAAATCGCTTGAAGTTAGGTTTAAATTTCGATCCATAGTATAAGAGCAATAATTTCGGCCCATATAAGATCAATATCTATAATTATAATCGATATCCACATTAATTAGGATGCATGATTTATGTCGTACATACTCCTATTGCATGCTTTTTATTCGATTTTTGTGAAACCAGGAATGAATAGCACTTTATTTGATAAGAATAGCACTTTATTTGATAAGATTTAATACTTCAACTTGAAGGTTTTGATTTGAATTATGGGATGTGAAAGGTGCAATTTATGATTGAAAGAGAATTATTTTTCATTACGTTACTGTTTGAAATAATGGCCACGATCATTTCCTATATTGGAATTGTTTATCTTAAAGAATTTGGATTTGGAGCCAACTACTTTGGGTCTCCAATTTTCCTCGCTTCTATGTCTTGGATTGAGATGGATCAACTTATGGTTATTCTATTCAACTTGTTTGAAAGACCCTATTCTTGCAGCAAGCACTTTTACTAATTTCCTCTTGATATTAATGTGTTTTCAAGTTTGTGGAAGTGTATAATCTCTCGTCAAGAGAGGGTTTGTCATAAGAGATTAATTACTCCATTTATGTCATTTCGTACTTAAAAGTTAAAAAGGAAAATATCCCAAAAAAAGTATCAACTAGAATATGTGATTTAGGGGAAATGAATAAAAAAAATGAAAGATTCGTTTTCCATTTTAGAAAAAAAACGTGCGTGGAAGTTTCAAATTAGAAAGATGAGGTTGTCGCCAATGCTCCCAAAACTTTTAATCAGTGGAAAATTTATAAGCTCATGTGGCAGCGGGGGATGGTATGATGAGCAGCGGATCGACGGCAGGCATGCATGAGTTTTCCAAGCACACGTGCATGCATGCACGCACGAGGGCCAACATGGAAAATTGAAATGAGTGTATGTTTATGGAAGGTGTCCAATCATGTGAATAGAGATGAAAATATATTGTCGACCAAGGCAAGGGAAGGACCACAAGGCTATGTTGCATCTTCATGTGGCATTACAAATCTTTCCTTGATCAAAATGGATCCTTGGAAAATATTTTTGGTTTGTCACTTTGTTTCCAATGGGTCCCTTAATCATGCTGATTTTCTTGCGTCTTTTATTATCAATGCCACGACACCCCTTGTGCAGGGCAAATATTGACTTTGCCAGTAAAGATTTGATGACAGATGTTTGTACTCATGTTCAAAGGAAATGATATTTTGTGGGACATATCTCTTATAATTATTATATTATAATAATTGTGAATTATATAAGATCTATCAAAATATTATATAAAATCTACATTTTTTTACAAGAAATATAGAATCTACACTTATCAATAGTGCAGTGCTCTTATATAATTTGTTATTGTGATTAGATAATTATAAAATTATAATGAAAAAATTGTAGGTTGAACAAGTTCAACCCAATTATTAAGGCATTAATTAGTTAAAAATTAAAAAATATTAAATCTCCAACACCTTGCCGATTTGTCTTGAAATATTGCTAAAGGTCAGGAAGCATTCTATCCATG
The DNA here is from genome assembly GCF_000208745.1 of Theobroma cacao. Lineage (NCBI taxonomy): Eukaryota > Viridiplantae > Streptophyta > Magnoliopsida > Malvales > Malvaceae > Theobroma > Theobroma cacao. The sequence goes on from NC_030850.1 coordinate 7,620,037, forward strand.
GACAAATAGATGCTGATTTTCACATGAGAAAGATGCTGTGGATTTGGCTATGTTAGATAGGATTGGACTTATTTTGTATATCCCTTCTTTTTTGCTACTGTGATTTTTTGGAGGGACGTACGTGTTGTCCAATTTTCTTTCTAGTGCTATATACATGTAAATATTCAGTGGATGGTGTTTCTTTGAATGCTTACAGGTGAATTTCTTTTGTATCTGTTCAATGATTTGAATTGTGACACTCTTTTCAACCATTTAATTAATTCAATAGACTTTGTTTAGCTAAGAGTCCCTCGCAGGCAGAAATTTTAAGAAGAAAGAAGCCTAAAGAGGCAGCAGGCCAAAACCCTTTGTCTAAAATTATAGCATATATATGAAACATGCCACAACATGGGGAGGTCCCACTGCCTTGAGTTCCTGCAACTTCTCAAAGACACTGGGGCCAAAACCTAGCAACTGATGGCTGCCATAATATAATCAATTCCATTTTTTTCTTTAATCTTTGTCTCTCTCTTCAAGTGGGCAGCCATGTTCATTGGGGTCGGATGTAGAAACAAAGTAAAGTTCAGCTACGCTACATGCTTGTAAGAGGCCACTTTTTTTAAATAATAAAAGAGGACAAGATCAATTATTAGGATGTTGTCTCCAAATTCAATGTACAAACCTGGAGCAGCCTTAAAAAATGACAATTGGGGATGGTCAACAAAGCTTTGTTTCTGATCATGTCCTTTGGCTTTAATTGATGTTCCAACTTTTCCAGTTCGTGACATGTTGACATCATTCAGCCAGGCTCATTGGATATCAATCAGCCATGCATCAACATTCACCAAATAAAACTCGACAATGACCAACGCTGCTTACCATTTTAATTACTATAGACCTACAACGTCAGTCTCATTGAGACATGCCACACTATAGTCGCCACCATTATGCAGGATACGTTTCAAAGTTTAGGCATGTCACCAGAAGCCTCCTTTTGTTTGTTGCTTCACCTTGACCACAACATATGCATCTTCAGGTTTTTGATTTATATCCCTTCTTCTCTTCCTGTGGAAGTATTCCGAAGCTTCTCTGCAAGGGACAATGAAAGTTATTTTAAAGAAACAGAGAGGGTTTCTCCAATTGTGTTGCCAACTATGTATAAATAAATAAACAAGTTAATAATCAAAGGAAAAAAAGACTAATTAGTCATTCGGTCAATTAGAAAGGTATATACAAATAGTACATAGACTTTTATACTTAAACATGTTAAGCATCGTATCACATGATTTAAGTTTAACTCAATGATAAAATGAAATGAGATTTGAGTTTAGATTTCGTAAAATCATTATGTTTTCTCTTGTTAAAAAATAAAACTAAAATCTGTAAAAAGGCAACCTAAATGCAAAAATTTCAAAAATATACTCTCTCTATATAAAGAATTTAATTGAATACAAGTTGACCGAGCCTAAGAAATGGAGAATCACACGTACAGAAGTACATGCTAAAAGTGGTAATTTGGTGAACTTGGCATTCAATTACCCTGCAAATGCATCTCCATGGAAAGTACATGGGGGTAGGAAATGCACGAGGGAAGAGCTCTTTTTGGAGGTTTAACATAAAGGAAGTCCCTTCAAAGTATAATCAAGTACACTGTGAAGGATGGGATGATAATTCATTCAATGGGAGCATAATACATTCTTTGATTGTAGTCTTAATATTTGGATATTGTGAGGCTCTTAGGTTGAATAGTTGAGGTTAATTTGCGAGGGCTTGTTGTTATTAATTATCTATTTTACTCTTGCAAGTTAATTTCTTGCTCAAGCACTTGCATCGATGGCCATACATTGAACCTATGAAATTGTTCGTTATCAACATAAAATATAAAATATATATATATATAAAAGGACAGCGCTATGCCTATCCGAATATAAAATCATGTAGTAATTCAATAGACAAGTGAGATGTGACTAAATAAAATATAAAAGCCAAAGGTTTGTCTTTTCTGCTTTGAGTTTAGAATCGCCAACCGAGAACTGAATGTCGAAACAATTGTGTCTTAATTATTCAACCCAACACTACTCTGACTTGATTTTGAATACACACATGAGCTCCCTACTCTTTTATTTATTATTTTTTGGGTAATTGAAAGACTTAATCAATTCGCAGTCCAGCTTCCAAAACAGGGTGTTAACCCTACTGATTTGTTCATCCCATGGCTGTAGGCTGCTGAACTTTATCTAATCTGATGGCTGCAGAGTCCTGGAAATTTTACGTAATTGCGAGCCTCTGTATATTATTCGTGTAGGGGGGTGATGCATTCTGGGCGGTGGGTCTTTATATTAGGTGTATACTAATGTTGTATACTAAGTGTATGCCCAGGTGCTTGTAAGTTACAGAGTTTTCTGTGTATGCTCCACTTAGTTTCGCCCATGTGCTTGTTAAAACTGGAAGGGGCAGTTGTTAGTAGAGCTCCAGTAAGTATGTGTTACTTGTATTGGCTGAATCTTGAAATTCCATCAATGAATTAATATTTTGACTTAACCCAAAAAAGAGAGAGAGAGAATACATATGATATGAGAAATTAGGCCAAGCAAGAGGGAAAGAGTAGACAGTGGTGAAGATAATTATATATATATAGATAGAGAGAGAGAGAGAGCGAGAAGAGAGCAAGCGATAAAAGCAACTAGAAGTTGGAAGGCTTGGAAGAGAGGAGCCAGGGGAAGAAGCTTTGGAGGGTGTCGACGTCAGCTCGGTAGTGCTTTTGAGTGAACTCCAAGAGATCGGACCATGTGAAATCGGGGTACAGTCTCGGCACATCTCTGCAAACAAGATCCTGCGGGGGTCTCACCACTTTGTCCTCTTTGGGGCACACAAAGTAAACCAATGATCTCCTCACTCTCTCGCTGTTCACCACTGCCCTGTGCAGGCAGCTCTTGTATCTCCCATTACATAATGCCTACAAATTTTATTCATTTCACTTCGTCACTTCCTTGTCATAATTTCATCCACATAAATATATCGACAAACATGCATTAATAATCTGCTTTGGAAACCAACCTTCCACAAAAATGTTTTGCTTACATCATTTTCTTATCTTCAAAATAAAAACCTTGTATATATTCCTCCCCCATCAGCTCCCACAATAAAAAACAAATATCTCACGTTTTTTTAGTTTGATACGTAAAGATTTTGAACTACATATATAATCAAAATTCAAGCCCCATATATACTTCCAAATAGATATTCAAGTGTTAACCCTTAAATATCTTTTTTGTAATAATAATAATAAACTTTATGGATGTTGGGTTGCAGCCCTTAAATCTTAATTAAAAAAAAAAAGTGCTGCCCTAAAATCTAAATTTATGTCCTATTGTAAAGCTTATCAATTATAATATTCATTCTCAATAGAAAATAATTAATTAATGCCATGACCTACCTTGTCTCCTACATATTTCTACCAGATTACACAGTCGAAACAGTATATATGTAGACTAATTTTATTAATTATCATTATCAGGGTCACTTCAATTGTTATGAAGCTTTACTATAGGAAAGAAATGCAGAAGGGAAGAGGTTTGAAGAAAGACCATTGGATGAAAACTTTATTGGGTATGGAAAAAACTTACCATGAAAGTATCACCAATGTTAATGACTAGGGCATCTGGCCGAGGTCGGACTGTTTGCCATTTGTTATTCGCGAAAACTTCAAGCCCTCCAACTTGGTCTTGGTGAAGTATTGTCAAGGAAGTTGGGTCGCAATGAGGGCCGGTGCCAAGGGTGAGACCAGAATTATTGCAGGGGGGATAGTAGTTACACCTCATTATTGAGTTGCCATCTTCGAAAAATTTGTGATAGTGCATACGGTCCACTCCTAAGCTGACTGCCAACAGCTCAAATATGACTAGAGACAATTCCCTCATTTTTTCACAATAATTTTGGTAAATCCACCTTCAAATATATCAAAATCAACATAGGTTAAAGTTGTTGTCAGACGATAAAAATGAGAAAATTAAACTTAAATGTTTACTAAAAATAATGTATTAATCATTAAATTAAATATTTAGATACGTGAAGGATAATAATTACAAGTTAATAAGATGTCTTTAAATCAGTTTACTTTTAATGACCATTAATTTAAAAAATAAAGACCTACCCGGTGTGTTCAAAATCTTCCCCCAACGCAGCCCTAAAATAATCAACCACGACAGGGTCCGAGTTATTTCCATGGTACCCGAAAGAAAATGTTTCCTTCCACGGCAACTTGGACGAAAAACGGTCCGCATGGGCAGCGGAAAAACCTGAGAAATCGCCAGGCTTTCTCTGGAAACTGAGCTTCTTGTTAAGGGGCATCTTGAACACTGGATCAATTTCTTCGTACGCAGCTTGAATGAGAGTTGCATCCACACCATGGTTGGTAACTTGGAAGAAACCATGGTTCAAGCAGGCAGACCTGACGAGGTCGACTGCATGGGAAGTAGCCTCGTCGTCTCCTTTGATGAACCCTTCCAAGTCTATCAAGGGCTCGTTAAGCTCTTCCTGAGTGTGAACCAGGTCCACATGCGGCCAAACGAATTCTGCGGGTATGTTTGCTTGTTTTTGCAACTTGGATGGGTCAAAAAGAACAACATTATTATCCTCAGCTCTTGGTTCAATGGATGGACGCAAAAGGAGGGTTGAAGAACTCGAATCCATTAGGAGAGAGGGAGACATTTCATAAAAGAGAGTCTTGCCAAAATTAAGACAAAGCTGTCTTAAAGAACACCAAGGTAAAGAGAAAGTGAGTGCTAGGGAACAAGAACACAATATACGCATCCATATATATTACAGAGAGAGAAGACAAAGAATTTTTTTCGTTTTAAAATAAGTATAATTCAAAAATTCGATAAATAAGATGATGAGTGGATGAATAAGAGTAGAAAAATAAATGGAAAAGTATTTGGGAATAGTAGTGGTAGTTGTAGTAGTGAAAGAGGAGAGAAAGGCCAAGGGCCGTCCATTGGTAAGGTCGAAGGCGAAGGTTGGAAGATTGTTAATTAAGGAGCGAACAACTCATGAGACGAGTGGACGCCCATTAACCCTTTTGGTCACTTTCTTGAATTGAGAACAAAAAACATACAATTACCATGCAGCTGCTGCTGCTGCCTGCTGTCGCTTTCCTTTCTTTATTTCTTCCTACCTCTTCTTGTCTCTTCTACTAATTGAAAATTGCTTGCTCCCAAGGACAAGTCCCCCCTTCCTTTCCTTTCCTTTCTTGTGTATTAATTTAATTATACATGCTTTTCTTATTTAATCAGTATATATCTTGCCATTGACTAGGACATATATAGATAGATGCCCTGAAGGGTGACACATTTGCGTAAAGACAGACAGATTCTAGTTAACCAAAGCCAGTAATTCTTCCATCATCATTGTTTAAACACATCCGCGAATTCCTGGCTTTTAAGCAGTAGTAATTACTACTGCCTTTTCCTTATGTGTGTAAGAAAAATGTTAATCGATTCCAACTATAATTAGTACTGGTTAAGGTGATACACAACCTATTCCTGATTCAATATTCATGAAAACATTTTCTGAAGCTCATATATAATTTCCCTTGGTTCAATAGTTTTTTTTTTCTTTTTCAAGGGGATATTTCCATGTCACTATCAGCAGTACCATTACCCTCTCTCTTACCGCTGTTAAATTCTTGTCAAGAAAAAATACTATAGAACTTGTTGCTTCTTACATTGTCGTATCTGCTAATGTTACGTAGTTATCAAATGCCATAGAAACATTTCGACTTGTTACAACTTAGAATATATATATATATATAATTATTTTAAAAAGATGCAAAGTGCAATCATTATAATATTTGTACAAAACTCTCCCTCTCAGAATTTTTGTATTCTATTAGAAAGAGTCATTGTCTTCGGTCTCTTTCAATTTCTACACCAGTGTTAAGATTTGTTTTAATTAAATATATTCAATAATCTTAATCTAGTCATCTCTTTATATTTATCTACATGTATAATTGATTGTCTATTTTAATTTTAAAATACATACTCGAAATATTTATAAGATTTATTTTCCAAAGTATTAGGTTTGTATCTTGAAATAGACAAAGCACAATGTGCGATACAGAACTACGTAAACAATTTTCATTATGTAACTCAAAAATCTTATACAACAAAGAATAAACGTCAAATAGTCCAACTCATTGGTACTACACTTGATCTTATAGTCCAACTAGGTAATTGAAAAGGAAAAGAAAGAGGGATCAAATTCGTTAAACAGCTGCCAAATTAAAGAAACGAAAAGACACAGGACAAAATGCATGGTTTTCAAGATATATAGATGAAAGTGAAGGAGGGTAATACCTAAATTCAGGTTGCGAGAATCAATTTCCGAACTCCAACAATTGTTTGTCTTGTACATGGCACAAGAGGCATGTGACCACCCTTTTCCACACACTAGGCCAAAACTGTAAGGCAAAGCTGACATGTGCAAAGGATCTCTTGGTTTATCACTCTTTTGAGTGCAACTTTAAATGTCTAGAGTTAATAAGGGCCCCCATTTTCCATATTACTTTATTATTTCTTTCTTTTTTTGCCTTCTTAGATGTAAAAAGTAAAAAAAAAAAAAAAGAGTTTAGATAAGTAATTGTTTTAAAAAAATAAATTTTAATTTTTACTAATTATATATGGCAAAGCAAACTATATGATTTTAGTGTTAATTAAAATCCGTTAAGTTGTTCCTTTTTTTTTTGCTTTTATTTTTTGTTTTGATACACGTGGAAAACATTGAATTGTTCTTTAACGTAAACCCAAAGGAGTTTTATTTATGATTATTAACATGAGGAATTAGAGCGACCTTAGAACACAAAATAGCATGTTCCCGGTAAAGCCTTGCATGGGTAGAAGAAACTAATATCTCTCGTCCTTTTCAATTTGTTATCATAATGCCCTCTTGGGGATAAGAAGTGTGAAAAATCATTAAAATTACAACTAAATCCTTTAAGTGGATGGATTAGACTGCGACATTACTCATGTCTCGATTATAGCATCTATTATATACATATATATATATATATATATAGAGAGAGAGAGAGAGAGAGATATATATATATATATATATTATATATATATATACATATATAAATATATAT